>NC_054384.1:64782663-64894458 GCF_017654675.1 Xenopus laevis
AGAGAGAGATCAAGGAAAAATAGGTCGTCGGTCGTACGCTGTACTTTATATGTTTGTCTTTTATGGAAATCCCTGATATATCTGCATTCAATCTATAGATATGAGCAGGGTTCAAAGCCAGGGCAAAAGGGGACGTGAGAGGGGGCACCCTTGTGTGTGCCGTTTTGATGGGTAAGCGTTGAGAGAGTACTCCGTTCTCTAACCCTACTACGGTTAGAGAAGATATAATCCTGGCACGGCGGTCCCGAAGCGAACCTTGGAGAGCAAGGAGAACATAAACCATTCGACCTGTCAACTGTCTTTTCAGCATCGGTGGACAGAGCATGAGAGGGATTTTTTTGTGCTTTGCATGGTGAGTATGTTGATCAATTTTATTGGTGTTTATTTGCTTCGACTCTCTCCAGGTTAAAGCGGCTTGATCCGAGACCTATAAGATAACTTAGGATGTTTGTCTTCTAGCTGCACTATCTTCGCTAATATCTTCACATCTGCATTGGATATTGATATGGTTGTAGTTACTTGGATTCTTCATGATTTTTATTCGTTTTCAGAAGAAGAGTGATAATGACTTGCAAGGAGTCAGAGGAAAGCGGAGTGTTATTTGGAGAGCATTAAAGGTTCTTGTCAGGTGTGGTATAAGCAGGTTGAGACTCTTTAATACCCCGCGGGTAGCGTCTGTTTCGGGGCTTTTTTGCCATTTGGCGCTGTCTTAATGCCTGAAAGACTTCCTCCGCTGTGATATCGGCTTCCATAAGCAATTTCTGCGAGTCGATAATCGTGGTAAGGTAACTTGGTCTAGGAAAGCTTCTATAGCCCTCTGCTCTTGGAAGGCCGTCAAAGTTGTGGAGAGTCATTTGGTAGCAGCTCTGAGTAGTATTTTGAAAATCTTGAGCTATGTTGAAGTTTTATATTTGTTTGTTCCGTAAGCAGTGTATATGATTTTAATGAATCTCTCGCTTCAGCAATGGGCGTAGCTTGCCACTCTTGTCCTCGTAAATAAAATAAATGATCTTTTGGTGTTAGGTGTGCTAGCAGAATAAAAGTATAGTCTTTTCTCTTAGTGCTTGACTAGGTCGCAGGCATCTACTACTTTAAGTTGATGTAAAATCTTTTGTGATATTGTGAATAATGCGGTGGGAAAGGGTGCTGGATTTCGGCAGGACGTCATTTGGGGATCATGGGAATGTTGAAATCTCCTAATGAGGATTTCTTCGGATCATCTGAGTAAGATCTCTGCAATTGTGGTGAAAAGTTTTGGTCCTGTGCTTTTTGCAAAAGTAATTTTTGGTATCTAGGGTTGCCCCTCAAAAAATAATCGTCCAGCTGGTCTTTTTTTGTAGCCGACACTTTGAAGTTAAAGTGTTTCCTCAAACAGAATCACTGTGCCCTTTGTTCTTATTGGTCTGGGGATACTGCTGTCATTTTCTGGGAGTATTTATTCGTCCATCGGCAAGGATGAGGAAACCACCTTAAAATGAGTCTCTTGTACGAGGCAACTTTGTGCTTTTATGTCGTCTCAATTCTGAACTTAATAAGTATCCGTGTTCTGAGGTGAGTTAAGTCCATAAAAAAAAAGGAGGGGGGATAGAAGAGATAGAAAGAGGATGAAGTAGTGGAAGAGAGTAAAAGTGGGGGTGAGGGTGAAAGGTTTAGGACTTAGAGTGTGGGGAAGGAATGGGGAGGAGAATCAGTTGGTAAAGAAAGGGGTTGTAGAGAAGTTCAAGAGGAATGTAGAAGGGTGTTGTGGCAAGGGATAGTTCGCTTTGCTAAGATTATAATAGTACCGCGCTCATACACCGGATAAGTATGTTAAAATTACTTCTGTATAGTTAAAATCTATAGAGCGTAGGAATGTTGTGAACTCTGAGGACAAACCATCTGGGAGGAGCTCCGTTTACTCTAGAGAAGTATATGTGTAAAGCATGTGCTGTCCTATTATCGTGGGTATGAACTGGGGCCTCTAATTGTTTGTAAACTTTTATCACATAAAACTGCAATGTTTATAAATGAGTGTAAGACATCAAAAGTATGCACAGGTAAGATGGGGTCTTTACAGTGTTATATACTTCATTAAATCTTAAGTATTTTGGGTAATCAACTTTTCAGGGGACCAGGCTTTCGTATTTAAGGGTGTTTATCTTGTTACCTATAGTATGTGGCAGTAAAATGTGCAAGGTAGAAGTTATGAGGTGATTTTCATAACTACGTCCAAAATCGCCAATTAGTTAAGGCTCGCAGCTTGTCTTCAGAGTAGAAAGAGCATGCACACCCAAGTTTGGATTCAGGGGAATGTCTATTTCTGAAAATATATATTTTATTGGGTGAATGTAACCATTTTTTCTATCTTTGCCACACAAATTAATGCTGTAAATGTGTGATTTTGAGTACCTGAAAATGACAGACATGTGGAAGGGGGTCTTCAAAGCTGCGAAAAGACCTGACGTCACGAAAAGACCGAGTTGAAGTCCTGAACCTCGAAAGGACCAAGCAGGTAAGGAGTAAGGCCCACTGAACAATGTTTTTTATTTATTAAACCCCTGCTACTAATGTATTACAATTTTCCCAATTGTCCGCATTTTTAGAGGACAGGGTCCTCTCTTTTGCTCACCCCGCAGACCCTCGTTTGTACTGGAAAGTCAGTTTTTTCTTTGTGCATATACAGCCAGAAAAAGAAAACAACAGTTGCTAACTTAATTGACTTTTGGCGAGAGCCCAGAACAGCAGAAGCAGCAGATAAGATACTTTTTAACAATTTTGAGTAACGAAAATAAGTATTTGTAACAATATAAGACAACAGTCCCTTGGATACACAGCTTAAAGGGAAATTCACTTCATTAGCAAAAACTGTAAAACTGAAAAAAACACAGAAGTATGTTCAAATTTTATAACCCGACAAATTTGTAAATGAACATGGTAATTAGGGAGTGTGGCCACAAAAATGAGCCGTGGTCAAAAAATATTTGCAAACCAAACTTTTGTCCCTTTTTATTTCCAAAAGATGGTTGGGAGGTATGGTGATTAATGTTAATACTATATGGCCCAGGCCAATGTTTTTTTTAAAAATATCTATGAGGCCTGATCACGCAATGTTTCTTAACTTTTAAGAGGGGGCCATGGCCACCAATGTTTTTAGAGAGTTTTTTGGGGATCCTGTGTGCAAAGGTTTTTTGTATTTTTTTAATGCCACCAATGATTTTTTCTTTAACTTGTAGGGTGGTCTGACACAGTGGCTTTTTATAATTATGTGTGGGGGTGTTTTTTTAGGCTGAATGTTATGTGGGTCTTTTTACTGTGGTGTGGGCTGGCCGAATCTGGGTGAGGGGCTGGCACTTGGCCCGGGGTTTATAACCATATAAAAAGGCACAGAGGCTGCAGGTTGGAGTTATACAGGGATCTCTCTTGTAGAGGCTTTGAGGCAAAACTTACGGACTGTTCCAGCTAAACTGTAATTGTACAGGGGATACATATGCGCCATAGTTTTATGGATCTCGATGTACAGGCTATGAGGAAAAACTTAGGGGCTGTTTCTGCTTGAATTGGCTTAGTATAGGGAATTCCTTATTCTGCCATAGTTTTTTAATGGGATCTAATCTCTACAGGCTATGTAGCAAATTTTAGGGACTGTTTCTGCTGGATTGTGCTTAGTGACAGTGGAATACTATCTGTCACAACTTTATGGGATCTCCCTGTACAGTCTATGAGCAAACTTAGTGTCCTCTCCTGCTGAATTGTGATTAAGGATACGTCATTGTGGAAACATGTTTGAAATGCGTTTGAAAAAAACATGTTTTCCCAATGAACAGTATCCATTTAAAATACGCGGGGTGAACACCCTTTGCAGCCATAGATTCATTGAATTCTCACTTAAGGCTATGAGCATCTTAGGGCTGCCCTCATAATGTGCTTAGTAAGGAGGAATATTTATGCTCGCATATGGTTTATGCAATCTCTCTGTAGAGTTCTATTCAGCATACTAGCAAACCGTAGTGATTGTTCCTGTGATTGTGCTTGGTACAAAGGGAAATCCTATGGCTGCCATAGTTTATGGATCTCTTTGTATAGGTATTGAGCAACTCTAGGGACAGTTCTTGCTGAATTGTTGCTTAGTACAGGGGAATACTATGCTGCATTGTGAGCAATGTTGCTGGCGTGATGTTCTCTGCTTCCTGGAAAAGGAATGCCGCCACCATATTGAGGAGTTTCCCTCAGAGTTATTAGGAAACATACTGACAGAAGACAACGCAGCAGTAAACTTGGATAATTTTGGCGCAACAGTTTGATCCTGGGAATACCCGAATAGATTGATACAGGAACAACTACAGAAGCGATACTTAGAACCCAGGAGGAACTTCTGCTGTCTAAGAGAGAAGAGAACCCCATACCAGATCTATATTTACAAACTGGAGTACATAAGTGTACCGTTTAAAAACCGTGAATATAGGTGGGAGATTATAACTCGGAATCCACATCTTCTTTCTGATAATAAGAGGCGCTGTTGGCCTACAAGATGAGACGCAACCTTGGGGGACCTGCTAGTGATTAAAGACTGTGCCTCCGGATAAGACAACTAAGGGCAGGACCTGGCTGGAGAACCACTCAAAAATGGCTTGCTACAATGTGGCAGGGTTGTCTCACTTGTAGCGGGATATCACAAGGAACCTTTTTTAACACACCTTTAGGTCGGGACGGCAAGTTCAACGATGCAGACATCAGACTGTCCTGTAGTCGGACATGTGGTCTATATAGCACTAGTGTCTTGTGGTTGCACTATGGTAGGAAGCATCCACCGATCCTACAGGGAGATGGATGATACTACGACAGAAGCACCATCAGGGCTGCCCTAACACAGAAAGGCTGACCAGCCATGGGAAACACTGGCTGAAGTTTGGACACTCCTTACCTTCAATTTTCCACATGCTTCTCGACCAATGTGCCAGCTCCAAGGAGAAGGAGGCAACAGGGATCCACTATGTTACAAAAAGAGTCAATGTGGATTTCTATAATTGGATGTGCGTGGCTCTAAGGACTTAAGAAACCCTGGCCGATGTCTCCCTTTATATGACCAGTTTGCTATATAATACCCTCAGAAGGACTAAGAAAAAAGAGGATTACTGGGAGTTTACCATTTCTCTGCTTGTAAAACTAGAAATTAATGCTGAACTTCATGCTTACAAAAGAACTTGAATAATTTTTCCTTCATAGATAAGAATAAGAAAAGATACCCAATAAATGAGACTTTGTTGATGTGCTTCAATAATTTATTCCTAATATGTTGCAATTATGTAAGATAGTCTTGTTTGATATGCTATTTGTGGTGGTGTTACCGTTGTAGCTGCTCGGGTAACCCGTGCTCCTCTAACATTCTCTTAAAAGATAAGAGCACATTATCCAGGGTTTGTGCTAACTCACACTCACACTCAGTGGCGGGAACTACGGAGGAGGCAGGGGGTGCGAGCGGGCAGGGCCCGCCCCTCAGGGCCCCCCGGTAGTCTCGCCGCTGAAAATCGGCAAATGGCGGCCGTACGGAGGGCAGCGGGCACAGCTGCGTGTCACGCACCAGGGCCGTCCCTCTAGGAATCGCTGGCTTGTATGGAGCCGGCCAACTTTTCCAAAGGGAGAAGTTGTCCGAAGGCCAGTAGGGTGAGTTTGGGAAGGAGTTAATTTGGCTCTCAAGTATACATAGGTTCTAAAGTCCTAAGGAGGATAGTAGGACTAACACAGTAGTTATGTTGTTTCCGTTTCATTTTTAGGAACCAAGAGAAACATACCATTTCCTGCTCTGATAAGAAGCCCTTATCCTAAGTCTCTCCCTCCCTCTCTATGTTATCCCTGCCAAATCCCTAGCCAATACCACATAAAGATACACAACAATGACATTGTGGTTAATCTGTGTAATTCACAGCTTTATAATAATTAGATAACTGCGCTTTTTGATCGTAAGGAAGGCAAAAACCTCTGAGAAGCGGATTTCTTCACTAGAGGGAAAAATTCCTTCCTGACTCCCTTAAACGATCGATTTGCTCCCACGATCAATGCCGCAAATAGAATCAAGGGAAGCGGGGGGGGAATATGGTAAGGTAAGGGACTGCAGTGAAAGGATGAGAAAAGACGGGAATATTGCAGCATAAACATAGGGCACATTTAGCGCACGATGAATGCTGTTCCTTTCCATTCCATTGGAGGGATGCAATGAAAGGAATGCAGGGTCTACGCAAGTGGCTTAAAGGAGTTCCTGTGTATAACACCCATATTTGGATAAAGGGGAAGGAACCACTGGCTGGATACTCCAGGGTGAAAGCACGCTGGTGAAAGTGCAGTGGATGAAAGGGGGCATCACTGGTGGAATTGAGATGTCCCATAGTTACTGCTGTTTCCTGGGATGTGGTGGCTTAGACTGAGGTACATCGGTAAATATGGTACGAGGAAACTGCTGGTGGTGCTGGGGTATCTTGCGAGTTGATCCGAGGACCACCTGTAAACCCAAACAAGAGTAACTCAGACTACGTATTTTTTCACCTTCAGCAGTGATATTCCTGTAAGTCCTTATACGGGGATGGACCTATATCAAGAATTCTTTGGACCTGGGGTTTTTTTGGATAACGGATCTTTTTCTGTAATTTGATCTTCAATACCTCAAGTCTACTGAAAATCATGTAAACATTTAAATAAACCCAATAGGGTGAATTTGCTTCCAATGAATATATCTTAGTTGGAATCAAGGTTATGAAACTGTTTTATTATTACAGGAGAAAAAAGGAATCATTTTAAAAAAATGGATTAAGTTGAATAAAATGACAGTTCTATGGAAGATGGAACTTTTCCGTAATTCGAGCTTTTGGATAATGGGATTTCAGATATACGGATCCCACACTGTAATATTTAGGACTTAGGAGCACATTAAGCACAAATAAGGTGATTATCAAGTGTGGGAAGCAAAAGGATGGATTATATATGCACCTGAATATCTCTCATTTGTTCTAATCAGTATGGCTTGTTGATTCTCTTAAGCTCTTTGTTAGAGGTGTTTTCAAGGTGGCCTTGATGTATCTGTAGTCTGCAGAACTCAGTTCTTTAGTGTAATTTCACCATTTTGTGACTTCAGCAGTCCTTGGCCATCCACAGATCGTAGAGTGCAACTGATGTCAAAGGTGAATCTTGTCCCTGATGCACTCGAGAATAAGGGCGCGCGAGTGGAATCCTCAAAATCCCTGATCTCAAAGAATGTCCAGATGCCGGCGAGATCCACGGTGCGGGCTAGAAAAATGTAAGAAGCAAGAAAAACATTGAGGTCAGGACAACACTATGCTAACCCTTCAAATTTTCTGTTCGTTGTATTTAACAGAGATATGACATGTTTAGCATGGGTTAGCCCCTCCTTAGCCCTTGGATACCTTTCGCAGCAGCTCAGAAAATAAAATGAGGTAATTAGCTTGAGACATTTACTTTTTCAAGGCGCCACTGGTAGTATTGCCGGTACTTGCAGCTCATTGCATCTTTGGATGTTCCTGTAATATTAAAATAGAGATTTGGGAAGGTAGGTTAACGTAAGAGTAAAGACCCCCAAATAAACCAATAAAGAGGTAACACAGGCAAGCATTTTACACCTTATTTAATAAGAAACCCTTCATTCAGACTATGGTTTAATATGGTTCCAATTAGAAACAATGCAATTATGTATATAGAATCCCCCCCCACCAGCCTCCCCATGTCCCCATTTAAGACAATAACCATTTCTCATTTTATTTGGTCAAAATCAGCCATTATTTCTGGTCCAGGCCTACTTTCCTCTGGATCAAGCAGTTACACAAAAGTAGACTTGATGGAGTGTGTCTTTTTTTTCAGCTCACTACTGTTTAATACATATTCAGATGGAAAAGGGCCGCCATTAAAATCACGGGGCCCGTACAACAACATTTTTCGTTGCCCTGGGCCCTGCCCACACTTCGCCCGAGCCCCACCCTAGATACCCCACACTCCACATCCCAGTTAAAAGACCAACAGACATCCAGCGCTAAAAAAGTAACCCCCCCCACACACAAGTTATAAACGCAATTATAAGTTAAAGAAAATAGTGCTAAAAATCAGCGTAAAAAAGTAACCCCCCAGCAAGTTTAAAACGCTATTATATAGTTAAAAAAGAAAAACATTGGCGCCATGGCCCCCCATAAAATGTTTTTTTTAAAAAGATTGGTGACGAGCCCCTTACAAAGTTAAAAAAATTGGGGCACCGTCCAAAAAAATAGTTTTTTAAAAAAACATTGGTGCAGGGGCCTCTAGAATAATTATAATAAAACATTGGTGGCCAGGGGATTTAGAAAATAAAACACAAATGGTGTTCAGGTCAAACTGAACTCATGCTTCAGGACTTTAAACTTCGCCTCTTTTCATGCTTCGGCTTTTCGCCGCTTCGGGAGTTGCTTCCGGCCTGTTTCATGAACTTTCGGGTCCTTTGGCTGCTCGGCTTTTTGGCAGCTTCCGCATTTCGGCTGTTACGGCAAACTTGAAAAATGGCCACAGGCTCGGGCCGTCTAAGGGGCCCGCTCTTTCAAAGTGCAGAACTGGGCTGGGCCCCCTTCTGCCAGGGACACTTGTCCCCTGTCCCCCTGATGGCCGGCCCTGGATCCTTAACCTTTTCTTCCAAATAACCCGCAATGGGTTGGGGCAAGTTGCTTCTTCTGCTCTGATGAACGTTGAATAGTCTTTAAAAGACTTTTGTTTCTTCTTCTCCTTCTGCTCCTGGAATGATGAGAATCACAGGAATTCAGTGGACTTCACTAGATCACTGGAAAATCACTAGGATCGTCGTTATTCACTTTATGGGAAGAGAAAGAAAGAAAGAGAAGAGAATTGTGAACTGAACCTCTCTGCCATAAATATATACTGGATTTCCCCTTAATAGTTCAATACTGCTCTACTGGATTAGTTGTGCCTATTAAATAACAAGTAACACCATCAGCAGCAACTTTAATAGAATAAAAAGGACTGATTGGGAGAGACAGAATTTATTGTGCATCAGGGCCTAGACAACCCTCTAATCTAGGTTGGGTCGTGGTGATACAATGCACAACTACTAGTTTAAATGAACACTTTGGAATCACCTCATTCATTTTCTTTGCCAATTGCTTTCACCAGGCTCAATAATGAATTTAGAATTGAACGGGAGTCATCAATCAAATCCCAGATCCCCTCTGTGCGCATTGCTGTAAAGCTGTATGTATTGGCGGGGTTTTAATTAGGGGCAGAAGAAACTGGTTCCCATTAGAGACCAGGTGAGTAAAGGGCCCACTGGGGCATTTTCATAACCAGTCAAGCTTCTGATCATTGCCCCTGCACCATAACACACGGCACCCTAATTCCTATGGCTTGTGCTACTTGTCTTCTTCTCAGGTCTCCCTTAACACATCATCTACTCTAAGCCTTCGAGGCCACTAGGATAGTGATGATGGGACAGTTTGCCAATGGCATTTGGAAAAATGGCATTTGACCGTCTACAGCTAAAGAGCAGCTGAGTATATGGTCTAACACTTTCAAAAGCTGTAAAGTAAACAAGACAATACCAAACATCTATATATCATATACTAAGGCCACAGGGGTGCCTGGAATTGTAGTTAGCACAGCTAGACAAGCACAGGATTAGAGTTGGTGGACAGCAGTTCTCATGTTTGTCTCATTCCCTTAGCAATGGCATCACAGGCAGATTTTGGGTACTTTGGCACCCACAAGTTTTAGTAGTTTGGGAAGGGGCATTTTCAAAGAGCCCCATCATTTGATTGTACCTTCCTTGTAGTTATACCCATTCTTTACGTCCCGGTGGCTTATAACCAAAATACCCCCCTTTCCCAATGAGAATTGGAAAAAGATGGAACTGGAAAGAATAAACTGACACTCAATGGAATTTCAATGACAAGCACCTTCCAAACAATTAGCAGGTAGCAGGCAAATAGTGGGGCAATTTTTGGGGGTTTGGCTCTAGACTAAGTCCCGGACTGGGATTAAAAAGGCCCTGGAATTCTGAGACGACAACATAGGCCTCATAGCCCCCACAGCAGGCCCAATAATAGTGACTGTCTATGGCATCTTACAGCAGCCCTTTTGTCATTTGCCAGCCACAGATTGCCAGTTCCGGCCTGGCTTCTAAGTCCGTCATACTATAAGCATGGGAAGCACATGCCTAAACTATCCTAGTATATTGATACCCTCCCCCCATAAAGTATGTTCCACTACCTCTGAATCCAGAAATGAAATACTGGTCATTGGTGCCTGAGCGTTAAGATCACCTTCCTGGAAGCTTTCAGCCCATCGTAGCTAGCTGGAGTGATGTCATCCTCAAGTAAGGCATGGATTACCAGTAATTGGCAGCCAATCACATCAGTCACACATGTGCATTTATGAAAATCAACAAATGACATTAATACAAAGCAGTCATAGAACAGGGGCCACCATCAGAACTCACTGGTCACTGACTGGACTCTCCCATGCCCAATGAAGAAGGGTCCTGCTGAGATCTCCTCTCTTGAGCCCATCAGCTACAACTCTGCTACTGGTTTGGCTTTGAATGCTGGGAATTGTAGTTTGCAGTGGCTAGCGAGATACAGTTATGGGATCACTGAGGCAGACAGTATTATTCTGTTTTTTCACTTACTCTTGTTGGCAGCTCTTTTAATGTTAAATTGGAATAATTTTCTTGTTTCAAATTTCTACCCCTAGCATCCAGGCAGAGGCTTAAATAGACATAGAAAGGCATAGTATCCTTGACGCTTGCAGCTATTGCAAGCCTATTGTTTACTTGTCTCTAGAGACCTGAAGATAGAGCTGCCCAACAAATATGCTTTAGTTAGGCGTGCACAGACCCAGCAGGGCTAAAACATCCCCTAGCCGTGCACCCTAACCTTTTTTTAATTTCAAAAACTACATTTATAGCACCCGAGGGCCGCCCCCAACCTGCCGCTTAGGCACGGCCTCGGGTTCTTAATATAAATACTCCCTGTCCTCCTCCAAGAGATAACACACACGGCACCTACATTCAGTACAGTTTCGGAAAACGGAGATATTTTGTATGTACAATCCGTAGCAGGTGCTGAGGAAGGCATCACCTTCTAAATTAAATCTGACCAAGGACAGTCAAACTAATAAACGCTTTTTGTAACTCAGCAGTATTACGGATACACAGTGAGATGAAACGACGTGGCTCCAAGCTAGTATATATCACAAAAAAGCACATAGAATACACAATATATCTTAAACATTTGAAATGTCACAATATATTGGCAGAAATTGGATTTATATACAATGTGTAAACTTAGAATTGTGCAAAAAATGAACAGTTCACAAGTCAGTTCCAGTTCAGGTGTATCTGAATGTGTGGGAGGGCAGGCAGTGAGTTGACCGCAGGATAAAAAAGTTTCGAGCCTGGTTGTTTCGGTGCTTTAATGCTGAGAATTGTTTAATGCTGCGAATCTGCAGTGTTTGATGCAGTGCTTCCTTTATGAGGAACTGCGAGACAACCATAAATTGTTTGTGCATAATGATTTCACCACACCCCTCTCTCACACACATCACACGTCAAATAGAGGATATTCTGTTGCTCATAGTGTAAAAAAATGGACCAGAAAATGGTGGTAAAGTTCAGTGAAACGTATTATGCATTAATTTGGTGGGACCGTGGGGCCACAAAAAGTTGTATAACATATATGGAAATTACTTAAAATGAGGTATGTAAAATGGACGATCACTGTATGTATTAAGTTGTAACGGAACTCTTAGAGGGAATAACTTCTACAAACCTCTGGCTAGTAATTTTGTTAAGAAGTAGAAAATACATAGTGTTGTCCTGAGCACAAGGAGTTTGTGTCACTAAAGAATGGAATGCTATACATGTCAACAGTAAGAAAAAAAAAAAAAAAAAAAAAAAAAATACTACTCGACATATTATAGAAAGCTGTTGTTAGGTTGTGTGAAAACCAAAGATGTGGGTACTAGTAAATTGTGAAATATTTTCTTCTTCCCCCCCCTGGAAACTTTTCTGCGACCCCATGGCTGTGCATCCAAGGAAACCCCCCAAATCCAGTATGGGTACTTTATTCATTTGCATGTACATTATGTACACTTTAATCTGCAATTGTACAGGCAGAAAAATGGGGCATAGACAGAAAAGCAGAGTGTGAAGTGGAAGTTGGGAGGAATTTTGGGTATCTGGAGTCGCCAAAAACTTAGTTATTTTGGATTAACCAGTTATATGCGAGGTTTAATATTCAATTACATAGTTTTTTTTTTTGGTTATGTAGTTTTAAAACAGAGGAGTTGGAAGTACTAATAAATGAGGAGTATGGAGTCGAAGGATTTATGTACAACTCCAGCCCTGCAGATAACAAACAAAGAGGAGCCGCAGCTCCTCTTCACTTCCCGCTGTTTCCAAATTGTTTAGACCAAATCTGCCATACACAGCCCCTAAACCCACCTACCGTCCCGCCCAATCCACATATCTGGCAGTCCAATAGGGTGCGGCCTTCCTATATATTTATCTTTTTTCCCTATTAATAAATTGGGTCAATCGTCATTTTAACCGGCAGGCGGTAAAATACCAGCCAGGTGGCAAACCCTACAGTCCCCCAGTAACCCGCAATAGCCAGAGGCTTAACCTCACTGATGTCGTCCTGCTCAACAACCTATAAGCTTTAAAAACAGAACATAAAAAAATGGTTTTGGCTATCATAAGTCAGATGTGTGAGCCAAGTGGCAGATGCGTAATCGTATCTAGCTAGCGTATGGCTGCTTACCTACATCTGCAAGAACAGTAGGTAATATGATGTTGCCAAAGCTGCAAGGGCCGAGTACAATTTCTGCAAAATGGCGGTGCATGTTTTTGCAGACTGCCCTCAATGCTATATGAAATCCTGCAGGTCTCTGCCTCCTTGTATTCAGCCATGGCCTGAGTTGGCAGCACCAGATTCAGGAGCAGCAGTATGTGGGGAAACACATGCAAGTTTAGAAAAGATATTTTTATTGAAAAGATGCTTTATGAAATGCTTATGAAAGAAACATTGTTAAAATAAGATGGAGATGGGAAGTTTACTGAGAATAGCTATACCAGCCTCTAGGGTTGCACTTTCTGAAAAAATACCGGCCTTCTATAAAGTTTCTCTTTTTTCCCCTATTACAATGGTGGAACTGACGCGGTGCGGCCTTGTACCAGGGCAAACCCTGCCCCATTTATGGGGCCTCAGGCGCGGCAGGTCCCAGAAAGGAATTAAGTTACTTGTATTTTGTGTGACATCATTGGTGGCAGTGGCATGCTTCGTCAATCGGGCAAGCGATGGAGGAAGCAGGAAGTTCTGTTATTTCCTCCTCGCACCAAATGTCCCTGTCAAAGCTGCATCACTGGGAGTTTCAAGTGACAGTAGGCTCCGCCTTCCGCTTCAGTTTCAAGCTCTGCAGTGATCCTCCCCCGTCTCAGGCTACGCTGGGAAGCCGCAAGCAGGGCGGTCCGTCATGATATCATGGCAAATCTGGTGGAACAACAGGCATTCTCGGAGTGGAATTAGTTTTTTCTCATCCTCTCTCCCCCTCTCTCATTTTACAACAGGCACTGGCTATCACCAGACCCACATGGAGGAGACTGCTGCCGCTATACTAGGGGGAGGGGGCATCCTTGATGCGTAAGTAGGGCGATCCCTGGCCCCTCGCCACCTGAGGCCGCAGCCATTGCTCGGCTGCCCGAGCCCCCGAACTTGCTCTTAAAGTACGAGCAGCATTTTTGCTGCCCCTGGTAACCTAGTCACCCTCATTGGTGAGCAGACCCTGTGCGTTTCGAGACTCAGGTGCATGGGGTAAGTTTTCTCTCAGCTTTGTGTGCTGTGTGTGGGTGTGTGTGTCTGTCTGTTCTGGTACAAAGTCTTTTGTCTGCAGCCTGAGATGAAGGCAGGTGTGTGGCACACTGATAAGACGGTCCTGGGTTAGCGCTGTACAAGCAGGAGAGGGAAAGTTTCTGCCAGACTGCAGTCCAGGCCCTGGCACCAGGGAGCTCATTGCTAGTTGCACTGGGACACCCAGTGGTTTTTTTTTTTAATTAAATATTGTGATTCTTTATAGAACTTTGAAGTGTTGCCATATAACCTGGGCACATTCTTCAAAGCCTGCTGGTTATGATGCTGCAGTTGTAAGTTTATGTGGTCGCTTGGTATTAGAATATGCTGTTATTATGGTAAAGAGATAACCCCTAAGTGATTCTAATATCCTTATCATTTACAGTAGGGGTAACATTATGCCTTATAATCCTGAGTGATACTCAGAGTTCCCTGTATAACTCATCCTGCAGCCTTGTGCCTTTATTGGTCACAGAATAACCCTCAGTGAATCTATATCCTTATCAATTTACATAGGGGGTACATTATCCCTTATAATACCTGAGTGATACTCAGAGTTCCCTGTATAACTCAAGCCTGCAGTCTTGAGCTTTTTATGGTCACGAGACAACCCCTCAGTGACTTCTAATGTCCTTTTTTCGTGTAACTTTTACATTAACGTTGTTGCTATTTTTAATGACTCATTTGTGTATTATAAGCCTCTCTATTCATATTTCAGTCTCATATTTAATCATGCATGTTCCTAGGGGACTTTGGACCTAGCAACCAGACTAACTAGCAACCAGACTACTGAAATTGCTGAATAAAAAGCTAAATAACTAAAACCCACACTAATAAAAATGAAAACAATTGCAAATAGTCTCAGGATATCCCTCTCTATCATACTAAAAATGTAACTCATAGGCGAACAATCTTTTAGGGGGGGCCCAGTTGTAATGTCCTGTATCCAGGGCCTTTGTGGTCTAGTTTACGCCCTGCCAACACTTTCAATTATATTAACTCCCCCTCCCCCCTATTCCCCCCCCTTTTTTGTTTCATTTTTTATTATTTTATTTTTTGTTTTTTATTGTTTATTCCCTTTTGTAAGATTAATCCGCCTCTTTCTGTATATCGCTCTTCAGGTTCTATACATTAGCTCGATTGAGGATCCGGCTCACAGATGGTTACATGCCTCTTGCAGAGTTCGCTAGTGTGGGCAGTATGCCGGGTGAAATAATAAACCGTAAGAATAGCGAGACATTTATCTACTAAACAGAGAGTGCGCTATTGAATCCCCACATCACTTACAATGAGCAAGCAATATAGCCGACACACGGCGCCTATAGGAAGTGCGAGTAGATCCTCTGGTAGAGGATGTACTGAGTGAACATTGCATGACATGCCTATTGTGTGTAACAGAAACGCCAATGTAATATGCCACCGTTCTCCACATTCACTGGTGGGGTAATGGTGTACAGCTGTTCGGTGATGAGTTACCTATAAGGATCCCAGTAAGGGTAATTGGTAGGTGTGTCAGCGAATTGTCCATATGAGTGCGGAGCCAAGTGGGTGCGGATAATACGGCAAGCCGCCGGAACACTCTAAAGCATGGTCCCCAACCAGTGGCTCGTGAGCAAAATGTGGTCACCAACCCTGTGGATTGTGCCTCCCAGTGGCCCTCAAAGCGGCTTATTTTTGAATTCCTGGCTTGGAGCAAGTTTTGGTTTGTATAAATACGCAGGTGCATGCAACGAGCCTCATGTGGTTGACAATCCACATGGCTCCAATGGCAAATATGGCACTTAATTTGGCACCCAAGAACATTTTTCATAGCTAGTGTTTGCCCCAGACTACTTTTTACTTCTGAATGTTGCTCGAGGGTCAAAAGGTCAGCGGATCACTGCTCTAAGGTTGTAGTATGTTTTCAAGGAAGGTATGGCATGGGAGCCCAACGGACTGCCATCTCTATGGCACCTCTCGTATATGTAGTGAGGCGACAACATCAAAGGCAGGTGTTAGCTGGATCCTCTCCAGTAGGTTCTCTCAAATGGCTTTACTCCTCTGAAGAAGGGAAAGTGAGAGACACGTTATTTATTTTTCCCCTTTTTTAACTGTGAGTATTAAAGGTACTTCTAACAGTCGAGCAATTGCCTGTTTCTCGCTAAAAATGCATTATATTGAAGTCACTCATATTTGGGATAAGTCACACTGAGGAATATACTTAAATAGTAGATGGGGTATCGGATGATGTCATCTGGGGCCTAAAATGGGTTTCAACAACCCCCTTTAACACAAACGTCACTGCTTTGGGGTTTTTTTTTGGTTTTGTCTTTTGCCGGCCTTTTGAGGGATTATAAGTTTGTATGGTGGTACACAATTTCTTATTCATAGCGAAGACGGCTCGAGCACTAGAGCCGAAAGTTGAAAATACATTTTTGATTTTTTGACACAATATGAAGTCCTGTTTGGTGCGGTTTTCTTTTTTGTTAATATATATATATATATTATCCCGGTGGCAGTGCCCGCACTGCTCCAAGACAAAGCCAGAGGTGCACGATCCAAATCAGAAGTATTTGTATATGAATAGATATATGAACATCTGCCTGTGGCTCTTGCAGCATCTGCTTTGGCGGCGTGCTGCTGCATTAAACCTTTGACCCTCAATTTGACCACCACAATGGTTGTCACTTGTCTGCTTACGTGCTTTGCCACATCTGCTTGAGGGGTTTCTCTGATCCATGCATATTTTGGTCCTCCTCATGGGGTTTGGCTTATCCTAGCTGTGCCTTTATTCCAAACAGAGGGCTTTTGCGTAAACACCAATTTTAAATTCTTTTGTATCTTACTCATGACTTAAACCATGCTTTTATTGCTACAGGTGATACAGCCTGCCTTCACGTGCACGTAGCAACCAAGTTTAAATCTGACTTAAGAAGTGAACACAAATGTAACAAAATCCCTCAGTTTCTTCCTTGGGTTGATCAGCACAACATAATTGCCAGCTGTGCCTTACTTGGACGGCCTTCAATCCATTGACGTTCGACTTGACACAGACCTTTGACAGCATCATGGGGTTTTCTTATCAGCTGTGGGGGTTCTTTTGCAGCATCTGCTTTGGTCCGCGTCCCTTTTGGACCCATGACGCTTGACCCATGCCATTTTGCACATGACTTTGCCCATGACCATTGACCGTCATCATGAAAGGCTCATCCTGCAATGTGGGTTTTGCAGCTTTTTGCTTTGGCGAGTGGTATACTTTTCTGGCCTTGTCACTCTGCGCCATCGGCTTTTGCAATAGAAACACTGTCTTGAACCCATGCCATTTGACCCATGACCTTTGATATATGTCATTTGACCCATGACTATTGACCAACCATAAATAGTTGTCATTGTCTGCCTTGGTGGCTGCTTGCAGCCTCGCTGCTTGTTGTCAGAGTCCCTCTGACCCATTGCTGCCACCCATCTGCTTTTGAGGGATTACCCCTGATTCAATGACCTTTGACTCATGACTTTGACCACCATCATTGGGGTTGATATCTGCAGCCATAATGCTTGGTGGAATTGCCTCTGACCCAAACATTTGACAATGCCTATTTGACTCCATGACCTTTGTCCATACCATTTGGCACACGATCTTTGACCCATGAACATTAACATCATCACGGTGGTCATTTTATGGGGAACTCTCCTATATCAGCTTTGAGCAAAGTTTGGGAATGTTTCCTGCTGAATTGTGCTTATTACAGGGGAATGCCTATGCTGCATAGTTTATGGGAACTCTCGTTCAGGCCTGTAACAAATTTAATGACTGTTCTGCTGGAATTTGTTCCGTACTTTTTGAGTCTCTCTGTACAGTTCTTAAAGCAAACTTAGGCATTCTTAGCTGCCTGTTTTTCGTTGTTGTTCAGTTGGAATGCGCATGCAGGTTGGGTTTTGGCTTTGTTGAGTGTGCACTTGACCCCAGGGGTTTGCACATGTCTCTAATCTTTAGATCGGTTCTCTCCGCTCAGTTGTCCCTTTAAATCAGTGTCTGGAGGTGCTTGTAGGAGGGAGGAGGTCGGTCTGTAACTGCCTTATTTTTACAGATAGGGCTGCCCAGTCATCCTTATTGCGGTGCATAGTACCTGGACTTAAGCATTGGTGCGTCCATCTTGTGGAGCAGTCCAGTCATCGAGTAGCCTGGCGGCTGCATCTGGGTCTTGTTGCCACCACATAGTGTGTAGTGGTGTCAGGGGATTTGGGATTCGGCAAATACAAAAATCTTAATTAAAGATTCGGCCGAATACCATATAGAATCGGATCTCAATTTGGCAAATGAGTCAGTGACAGGAATGTAAAAAGTGGAAAAAAATTTTTTATTCCTGTTTTGTGACAAATAGTTCGTGATTCTTCTCACCCTAATTGAATTGCAAATCCTAGGATTCAGTGCCTATAAGCTTAGTACAAGCATACATACTTTTTAAAAATGACTGCCTTTTTCCTCTAATAATAAACAGTGTCTTGGTTACTTGATGGTAACTAAAAGTTAAAGTTTATATGTTTTTTAGCGAATTAAGAGATGGAGATCAAAAATCCCCTTCTAGGGCTGGACAAGATATACAGAAAATAGAATTTATACAAATCTCATCTCAAAAATGTTCCCTGCTGTAATCAAAAAGTTCTTAGTTACCTAATTGCATTTTGGGAACAAAGTGCGAGTATGTTTTCGACTGGCGATTTAACTTTATTGCCGGTGGCAGAACAACCCGAATTGCAACCAAAGAAGGAGAGAGCAATGGAGGGGGAGAGACTGCGACGAAGGGTGGGTAGAGAAAGCAACGGAGGCGAGGGTGATCTCGAGGGAGGGGAGAGGCAAGGGAAGTTAAAGTGGTGCGGAACCCGGCTAGGAACAGGAATTTTTAAAAGGTAGCTCCCAGCGCCCCGGCTTTCAATTGCTTGTAGACCGCTCTTCTGCTGCTCCTAGTTCTGCGCCCTGGCCAGTGGAAAAACATTTAGGGATATGTTACCATGGTAGCACAATTGAAACCGTGGGCATCATATCTTCCCCAGTGTGGCATTAGTCTTTAAAGCATTCCCAAGTTATTACTGTAATTCCAAACTTCTGCTCCTAGATATGGCAAGTGTAGAGTTGGGTTGGGATTATTTCCTGTATATATAGGTTTGGGCCACTAGAGGAGTAGAGTAGTGAAACACATAGAAAAGGGGTGGATTTTTAGAAGAGAAACTGGAGACAAGCCACAGGACAGTTTGTCATCACAGGATGAACATCTACTGAAGAAGCCACCTGCAGGAGAACGCATCAACCGGACCCAGTGAGTAGGAATGTGAGGCTCAGTTAGCATGGTTAGTTTTCTTATAGTGCACTGTAGCAGTGTTATGTAGTCAGGTCAGGACAGTGAGCCAAAGGTTTTTGTTGTGGGCTAAAGGGTTATGGTCATATTGGTGATTGTGTGTATTTTGGCAAAAAAAGTCCTATGATTCTGTGGGGTGGACCTACAGTTTTTGGACTTGGAATCCTAAAGTAATTGTTGATTTCTAGTGACCTTCCCATTTGATCTTTTTCCCCTTCATTTTTTTAGTCTATAACTTGTTATAGAATAGAAATTGTACAAAGAATGACGGCAATTTAAAGTTTATGTTGTCAAACAAAAAAACCATAATATAGGTTTTTAATGGATATTTTACATACATTTGTTTTATAGGAATTGCAAATAAGAAGCCGAAGAAAAGAATTAAGGATGATAGCAGAAGGGATAGAAGAGAGATCAGAAGACAGATGGAAAGACGTTGCCTGGGACACTCTCATGGTAAGTATTAGGCTTTGGTCGGTAACTGAACATGTTTGTATTTAGTCCAGCATTGCTGTGGGAGATATTGGGGGGTTGATATTGTGAGTATTTTTAGCATAGAGCCCATTTTTTAGGTTTTTAGTGTGATGTGGTTGGTGTAAAATTCTACAGAAGGTTTTTTTCATGTTGTATATATTGTGGTAGTTCTAGGATCACGTGCTTAATTTTGTTTTACAGGTATGGGATCGGTTATCTGGAAAACCTGTAATCCAGAAAGCTCTGAATGTCAAGAAGGCTTTCTCCCATAGACTCCATTTTATTCAAATTATCCAAAATTTTAAAAACAGTTTTCTTTTTTCTCTGTAAAATAAATCAAACAGTACATTGTATTGATCCAACTAGTCTATTGGGGTTTATTTATTGTTTAAATGAATTTCTAGTAGACTAAGTATGAGGAACCAACATTACGGAAGAGGTTTACCAGAAAACGCCTGAGCATCTGGGATAACAAGGTACATACCTGTACTGGAGATTTTTTTACCAGTTGGGGAGCTAGGATTTGCCTGGATGCTAAGCTGGATAAATAGGATAATGATTTTTTGTTTTTAGAAACAATTTGATTTGCCAATCAAGCAATACTTTTGAGACCTCATTTTGTGTGATTATTTGCAGAGGGTTGGAGTAGTTATCTTTGGAGCGGCTGGAGTATTATTTGCAGATCGGCTTTGGTGGATTATGTTCAGAACGGCTGGAAGGATTATTTTCAGAGCAGCTGGATTATCTTCAGAGCGGCTGTGAGGATTTTTTCAGAGGCTTGAATTATCTCCTGAGAGGTTGGATTATCTTCAGGTCGGATGGGAGGATTATATTCAGGTCGGATGGGAGGATTTCTTCATTGAGACTGAGAGGAATATCTTCATATGGACTGAGTGAATTATCCGCAGTGCAGAATGGGATCTTCAGAGCGATTGAGAGGAAACTGAGAGGATTAACTTCAAAGCTTCTGGGAGGATTATCTTCAGGTTGGTTGGGATGATTTTCTTTGTTGTGATTGAGCGGATGATCTTCATATGGATTGAGTGAATTATCCGCAGTGCAGATGGGAGGATTATTTCTAGAGCGGTTGTGTGGATATCTTCATAGCGGCTGGGAGGATTATCTGCAAAGTGTCTTAGAACGATTCATTTAGGAGCGGCTGGGAGGATTACTTCAGAGTGGCTGTAGAGGTAGGCAATTTGGGTGCTTTTTTTAAATGGCACTTCCGAGGGGCCCAGCGCACAACCCCAGCCCCCTTTAAAGGGTGTTCACCTTCAAACAACTAGTTGTTTCCGATAGATCACCAGAATAATGACTTTTTCCAATGACTTTCTATTTTCTATGTGTCACAGTTTTTCTAATATTGAAGTGTAAAGTGTCATTTTTTCACCTTCTGAAGCAGCCCTGGGGGTCGCTGACCCTGTAAACTGTTCTAAATGGATACATTTAGTTGATACATTTCTTATCTTTGTCCCTGCTGAGCAGAATCTCTGGTTTCATTACAGGCAGCTGTTAGAATTGATACAATAGTTGCTAATACTCCAGAGATGCTGCTGAGAAATGTATCAACTTAATGTGCAAAATGTAACAGTTCAGAGTCTGCACCTGATTTACTGAGCTGCTAGAATCAAACACCAGAGACAGGAACATTCAACTTTCAACATTCAACCGTAAAAAATAAATAATGGAAAGTAATTGAAAAAAGTTTTCAATCTGAAAACAACTGAATTGAAAAAAGTGTTTGGAAGGTGAACAACCCCTTTATAGAGGGTCCAGTATATCCATTTAGCTGTAAATTTTAGTGACATATTCAGGGCTGTAGCTGAGATTTCGTCAGAATGTGTATAATTCACTCATTTTGTTTATCCAGTCCTGGATTATGGGGCTGCAGTGATTCTATCATGTGGGGATCAGCAGTTTTGCCACATTGAATAGATGAGGTGCTTATGTAGAGAGGGACGGTGAAACATTTCTGGGACCATATAAAGGAACAAGGATACAGGCTGAGTTATACAGGAACAATGAGTATATTTTGTGTTTATAATGCATAATGTACCCCCTACTGTAAATTATAAGGATTTTAGAATCCATATAAAGGCACACCCGGCTGCGGTGAGTTATACAGGGAACTAATCACTGTATAACTCATGTATTATGTATTATAACAGAGACTGTACACCCTATACTGTCATTCATAAGGATATTAGAAGTCACTTAGGGGTTATTTTGACAATTTAAAGGCACAAGGCTGCACGGCTGAGTTATACAGGGAACTGATCCTTTGTATATAACACGATTCAGAAAGTATAATATCCAAAAACGCTCTGCCGCTTGGTCAGGAAAAGGGTCTCGTAGCGTCACCGGTATCCTGCTATTGTAACGTCGATTCGTAAGAAATGAGGAGAGCATCTCTGCAAGCAATTAATGCTGTGGTTATCTTTTTATTACTTGACTACGTTGTACAAGTAGTCAGTAATAACAGATAACCACAGCATTAATTGTTGCAGAGTGCTCTCCTCATTTCTTTACGAATCGTATTCTAACAGATTCTGTTGGCCCTATACTGTAAATTGATATGGACATTAGATAGTCACTGAGGGGTTCTTTGATCCATATAAGGCACAAGGTTGCAAGCTGACTAATACAGGGAAATCGGAGCATTCGTCAATGTATTATAAGGGATAATGTACCCCTACCATTAAATAATAAGCAGATTTGAAAAGTCAGTTGAGGTTTGTGCAATATAAATGCCACGAGACTGCAAGGTTTGAGTTAACACTGGGGACCTGGTAAGAGTATTATAGGGGATAATAAAACTCCCATTGTAAATTATAAGGTATAAAACTCACATATAAATGCACCGGCTTACAGGCTGAGTTTAATACAGGGAACTCTGAGTATTGTGTATTATAAGGGATATTGTACCCCACTGCTAGATGCATAAGGATATTTGTAGTAGGGCCCCTTGCACAATTGTTTTTAGGCTCTTATTCGCCCAGGTCACACCAATGTTTTTAATTTTAGGGCCTTGTCACATTGTTTTTAAACTCTTGGGGCCCCTCTGCCGCCAATGTTTTTGACTCTTAGGCCCCTTGGCACAATGTTTTAACTTCTTGGGGCATTTGCCACCAATGTTTTTACCTCTTAGGCCCCAGGCGGACCAATGTCTTCAACCTTATGTCCAAGCTATCAAAGTTTTTTAACCTATAAGGGCCCTTGCAACAATGTTTTAACTCTTATGACCCCGGTCACCAATGTTTAACGTCTTATGACCCCGGGGTCACCAATGTTTTTAACTCTTAGGGCGCTAGGCCACCATGTTTTAGCTCTTAGGGCACAATGCACCAATGTTTTTAAACTTTAGGGCCCGGCACCATAATTTAACTCTTATGACCCCGGTCACCATGTTTTAACTCTAGGCGCGCTAGGGCACCATGTTTCATTCAAACTCTTAGGGCCAATGCCACCAATGTTTTTTACTTCTTAGGGCCCCGGGCCCCAAATGTTTTACTCTTAAGGGCCTAGGCACAATGTTTTTTAAGATTTAAATTGAGGGGAAGTATTTTCAGGAATTGTCACTGAAGAAGCACAGATTTTCCATAGGAATACATTTTCTCGTTTACCATTGCCTTATTCGGACCGGCGATGTTTGACCAAAGTTATTTAACCTACTGCCTGTTCTAAACTAAATTAAATTTGATTTAGGTTGAGTTAGGTAACTGTTTAAAGAGTCTACTTGACTAAAAGTTTACTGTTTTCGCAGGTTCATGCGTGATCAGGGGCAGGTTGGCCCAACTTGCCCCAATCCTTCTTATTACCCCATCAAAGGGCTTCCTCGCCTAGCAAACAATGGAGTGTGTCATTGTGGGGCAGGAAGAAATATAATACTCCTCCATCGCTTTAGCAGGAATCCCCACCCCAAAAAGGATGTCTCATAACCTGGAGAGAGTGGTAACCAAAAAACAAATCCAGCACAGGCATTCCCCAATATCAAGCACCTTCATATACTAAATGTCTGGTATAGTATAAATAGGCTGGTGGGAAGTGGATGGAATCCAATATTAAGAGGGCAATGGACTTGAATGGAAATGCTTACATTGTGGCCTATGGAGTAAAGAAATTTTGTAGTTCCTTGCAATCATTTGAGATCAAATGTGTCCCTATGTCTTTCATCCCCATCAATGTACATATGAAGCAAATAACCCTGCAGAGATATTAACCCATTCCCTTCATCAAATAAACCACTGTATCAGCACCACAACCCAGTTTTACCCTTACACTGCCATTTTGAGCAGCTCCCAGCAGTATTAATTGCCCCGTCACACAACCGGTCAGTCATCTTTACAAGAATGAGGCACAGGAGCCCCTTCCCTCAATATTCACCATAGGGATTAAAGAAAAACACAGAGACTTTTTTATGGGGAAACCTGTCGGAGAGCACAGGATTTATTAAAATGAACAGCTAATTTATATTTGGGCATCCCTAACGACCAATGATCCAGAGGAAGGCGAAAAACCCTAGAGTACTATGGGGACCAATCTGCACTGTAGGTAAAAATTCCTTCCTGACTCCTAGAAACGGCAGTCGGTTTTACACCCTGGATCATTTAGGATTCAGGCCATGGTGTTGGGTCCGGCGGCAGCAGCAGCAGCAGCAGCAGGTGAGTCTTTGGGTGGAATGCTGAAAAGAAAAGATATAGAAAGTGTTGACAAAAGAATAAAGACATACTTGTTTCCTTATGATATTAAAGGCTATAGGTCTTGATTTAAGAACGCACTATTCGTTGGGCCTGTGGGGACTGTTTGGGTCTCTCTACACATGGAATGCCTTGGCCTATTATGAATCTCAGTCTGAGCCTGTGCCATTTATTCTTTTATACGCTTTGATCACCTGGCGCCAGTCCATTATCCAGTAGCAACCCATTTCCAAAGGTGGATATCTAAGCCAGATGTCCATCAGCCCTATAAGCGTTACCTACCTCCCCTGTTATTGGCCTACTATAGAATCTACACTTTATCTGCAGACTTTTATCTCTGTCAGCAACCTCTTACAACCTAAAGACAACCAAACATTGGTCTATGGGGTGCCCTCAAAGTAATCAGCCTGCGGCCTCAACAGACAGTGTATGATTTCCTTTTATTGTTCTGATTGAAAATGCTCAGAACAGCAGGAAGTAAAGTGGAGCTGCATTGGACAACACGAGGCATCTCTAGATAATGGGTAATTGTCAGTAAATTGATACATTACCCAAACTCTCCGGAGCATCTTCATGATGGCCTTCCTGAACTGTTTTCGGAGGGTCGGCCTCTCCAGAGGGTCTTTGATGATTTCTTCCACCTCAGGAGCTTCTTCTTCTCCATCAACTCC
Source organism: Xenopus laevis (assembly GCF_017654675.1). Classification (NCBI taxonomy): domain Eukaryota; kingdom Metazoa; phylum Chordata; class Amphibia; order Anura; family Pipidae; genus Xenopus; species Xenopus laevis. The sequence goes on from NC_054384.1 coordinate 64,807,698, forward strand.
CTCCTCTTTCTCCTCCACTGCAGGAGATTGCTCTTCCGTTGTCTTCTCCTCCACTCTAGGGGTTTGATTTTCATCTGCAGAACCTCCTACTTCTGCTCCCTCTTCTTTCTCCTCCTCTTCAGGAATTTGCTGTTGTTCAGCGGGAGGAGCTGTTTCTTCATTTGTTGGAGCATCCTCCTCTTCTTTATCTTCAGCTCCTTCTTCTTTCTCCTGAGAGGCAAGAGCTTCCTCTTCTGCTGCTCCAGGAGCTGCTTCTTCCTCTGCTTGCTCCTCCATCATCTTCTCCTCCACTGCAGGGTCTTCAGCGGGAGCTCCTTCCGCTTCCTCTTCCTTGTCCTCTGTATCAAGGGCTTCCTCATCTGCTGCTGCAGGGGCTCCATCCTCCTCTTCTTCAGCTGCAGGACTGTGTGCTTGTTTCTTACTAGGTTTAAAGGGAAGAAAATGAAAAAAATGGGTCATTATTGTAATTTGTTTCCAAAGTATTGCAACTACAATTCTGATGACTGGAGGATTAAAATAGCCTTGTACCTAAGAAATATCATTATACCTGCTACATACCTGTCCCTACTGTAACACATTGGGCAGTTACTGAGCTGAGTAAGTTCCATGCTAGACTTCACCCAGTGATACATGCTGAGATACATGCTATGGTTGTAGGGACCTAAAAAAGTTCAACAAGTTTCTGTGCTATTTACTATTAGTATGGCCAAAGCACCCAGAGGTACGAGAAAACATCTATTTTTTTTTTTAATATGTTATGTGCCAGTAAGTGTAATTGAAAGTGTTAATTGCAGAATACATACCCAGCCGCTTTCTTTAGCTTCAGCTCCCTCAGGAACTCATGGTGAAGCTGGGTCAGATGTTGGTTGATAGTCTGTGAGCGCAGGGGAGGCACAAGGATAGGAGCAAAGGGGAAAGAAAGGAGACAATTAGGATTATGCCTGTATATGTGCTGCTAATAGTACCTTTATATGCTGAGGGCAGTGAGGGTGTGGGATTCCCTGCCGGCAGCTGATGTTGTGAAATTATAATTATGAGCATCAGCCTTTTCTCATCATAGGGAGAAAAAACCCCAAATTACCCCTTGTGCCGTTGTCCCGATTGCAATAGACCAATCAAAGTTCATTATCTAGCGGTTAAACACCCAAGAAAAGCATCAGGGACAGTGATCCCAGGTGAACTTACATTCTCCAGCCGCAGATACTCAAGCTGCTTCCTCCGGTTTTGCACTCGAGTTGGATGATCCTGTGGAAGAAGAGAGTCAATGTTAAGCGCTTCTTTGTACCAATGCCATTATTGTGGCCATGTGAACGCTTGTGATAAAACCATTTTTGTTTCTGGTAAAAATGGCACTTGGATGGGAGACTTTAGATGCCCCCAGGGGAGCAGGAGATACAATGAATGATAATGTTCTAGATTATTATAGAGACTCAAAGTGAATAATAACCTCTCCTATAATAATAATTATACAAGTGACACTTACAGGAGGCAGCTTCGCAGATTTCCTGAGGGCGGCATATTCCCTCTTAATCACTTCCTGTAACATAAAGAAAGAAGCAGTGTGAGATAAGAGCTGGCAATCTAATATCATTTGTTCCCTATTCATCTAAACATCTATTCTGCATTACATACCAGTGAGTTGAGCATTTTCCAGAAATGCATGATGTTCTCTTTGGCCCTCATCCTCGGGTCCACATCACATGTTAGAAGGAAGTGCTTTCTGAAAAAGAAAGATCACTGAATGTTAATAAAACATTTTCCAGCTGTATTGCCCTTGCAGTTACCCCTGGGGCAATAGCAAATGATTCCCAACATGTAACAAGTCCATTTATGTTTTACTTACAGGACGATGTTCTCGCCGAATTCGACCCGGTAGTGATGTTCTGCGGGAAAAACACAATTCAGTTAAATACTGAGCTAAAGGGGGAAAGGAATTCACAAATAATAAAACAATGGCACAACCTTAGGAACTGATAAATAATAGAGGATTTTACCATAATAAGAAGCGAGGGCCTCAAAGTCCGTGTGTTCCCCCCTGAAGTCCTTCAGGACGGAGTACAGCGTCTGTAAGTAAAAAGAAAAAGCATTAGGGACAGAATACTAAGTGGCTCTGGCTCTGAGGAGAATAGAGACAGAAAGGGGTTTGGGTTTTTATGGGGCAGACATGCCAGGAATAAGGGCATTTAATTCTGAAAATTTAATAAAAGTAGAGATTGGATTCCCTGGATGTCAGTTCTACCTGCACAGAGAAAATTGTTTGGCAGCTCCAACACATATCTATATCTATATCTATATCTATATATCTATATATATATATATATATATATATATATATATATATATATATATATATATATATATATATATATATATATATATATATATATATATATATATAATATAGAGTTGCTTTGGGTGTCCACACTCGATCTCCAATAGAGTAGAGGTGCACGATCAATGTTCATAATATGCAGTAGTAATGGATCAGCACACTCATTTTAGAAGTGATTAAAGTGTCTTTAATGGTAACACAGCATTGTTATCCGACGTTTCGGTCCCACCTGGGACCTTGAGAAAGGTCCCCAGGTGGGACCGAAACGTCGGATAACAATGCTGTGTTACCAATAAAGACACTTTAATCACTTCTAAAATGAGTGTGCTGATCCATTACTACTATATATATATATATATATATATATATATATATATATATATATATATATATATATATATATATATGAACAAACAAGCCGCACTCCAAGGACTTCATTTTGAAAAATAAAGGTGAAGTTTTATTTCAACGTTTTGGCTCCTTATCTGGGGCCGTCTTCAGGAGAATCTCCTGAAGACGGCCCCACTTAAGCAGCCGAAGTGTTGAGAATAAAACTTCACCTTTATTTTTCAAAATGAAGACCTTGGAGTGTGGCTTGTTTGTTCACTGCATACTAATGTGTTGACCAGCACCCAGGCAGCGGTGGATTGTTAAGCGTGCAATATATATATATATATATATATATATATATATATATATATATATATATATATATATATATATATATATATATATATATATATATATAGGCAAAAAAACCGCACTCACAGGGCTTTCTGAAGGTGCAAAATCAAAAATGATGTTTATTTCAACGTTTCGGCTATTCACTTAAGCCGTCTTCAGAAAGCCCTGTGAGTGCGTTTTTTTTGCTCTATTATTGATTTATTATAACCAGCACCTAGGCAGTTGAGCTTGTTTTGCGTGCACCAGAAATTGGACTATGTGTGTGTGTGTATATATATATATATATATATATATATATATATATATATATATATATATATATATATATATATATATATATAAAGGAAGCAGACAGACAGCTGCTTAAGGAGAGCTTATATAGAAGAGTGAAAGGGAAACACCAGTTCAGATGAGAGAGGATTGTTTTACACTGAGGCATTACCAGAAGAGATGGATTTCTCTGCTTCTTGTCCATCGTTGAAACCTACAGGGACAAATAGACATAATCAGCCAAAATGAAGTCAAGAGTTGTTCCCCTTTAAATGAACTCTTAGTATGATGCAGAGAATGATGTTCTAAGACAATTTGCACTTGGTTTGCCTTTTTATTATTTGTGGGTTTTGAGTTATTGAGCTTTTTCTTCAGCAGCTCTCCAGTTTGCAATTAAAACCATCTGGTTGCTAAGGTCCAAATTACTCTAGCAACCATGTGCTGATTTGAAGAAAAGTAGCAATAACAATAAATGTGTAGCCTTACAGACCATTTGTTTTTTGATGGGGTCAGTGACCCCCATTTGAAAGCTGGAAAGAGTCAGAAAACTATCGAAAACATTTAATGAAGACTAATGGAAAAGTTGCTTAGAAGTAGCCATCCTGTTATATACTAAAATATACATTAAAGGTGAACCACCCATTTAATTATTTCCTTATCTATATTCTCCCATTTGTATGAAACATTGTTCCAGTCAATGATTAAAGCCCATTATTAATGCTGTTGATGGATTGGCTTCTTATAAATACAATATACAGTAACCGTATGGGCTCATATGCACAAAGCCACGTGGGACCCCCCAAGTGAATTGATGACAGACTCTCTGAAGAAGAAATCATGTGCTGAATCAGTTGAATTTGAAAGATTACCTCTTAATGAAGATTCTCCGATGGGGAAAAAATATAGGGGGCGGCACAAGGCCGGGCCACCCCAAGGGGGGTCTCCCTAAGGAACCCCTGGCTCTCTTACACTGTTCAGATAAAGATGTAATTATATGAACAATGGAGAAGCCAAAAAAAAACTCCCAGGTGTTAATGGGCAGGTGTGAATCACCGAAGTTGCGGTCCAAAAATGCAGGAAAGGCACTGTAGCAATCTGTATAGAAAAGAGAATATAAAGGCAAGTTAAGGAATTTAGCGCTTAATATTTCCTATTTAATACAGAGGAAAGCAGAAATGTATTTTCCCCTAAACTTTGAGCTTTGTATCAGTTCCAGCAGGTACTGAGCCTCGGTCTCTAGAATGCTGGAAGTTTCCTCACACAGTCAATTAGCAGACAGCCCTAAATAACTGCCAAAGTCTGTGTCTCCCAACCAGCACTAACATTAAAGGCTTCTCCCAAGCACATTTTAGGGGAAAAATCTCCAAATTCACTAAAATCAGGGAGAGGAGCAACATCTGCTAGTCTGAGGGGGCGTCACCCAACCTTTTCCCCTCTTGTTTTTAATATAGTAAAGGTTATGTGGCAAAATATCTCTCAGAGGGAATATACACTTAACCAACGGACTAAACCAACTGTCAAACCCTAGGTATAAAGTCTCCTCTCTTCTATGGGACCTGCTGTATGTCCCCCACTCATCACCCCCAACTGTCCCCATGGCACGTGCCTCTGCTTCCCACCCCTAGTTCCAGACTTGGATAAAGGGAACATGTATTTAGCTACAATGTTGGTACATAAGAACAGGGCACATACCCAGGGGCAAAGGGACAAATCTCTAAGGAGCCTGTCAGTACTGGGAACATACATTAAGTATCTTATGGTGTGCTACAGGGTCCCCAAAACTTTCCTTCTGTAGATAATGTGAATATTTGCTGGCAGCCCTGCATAACTGCCAAATCCACAAAAAGTCTGTGTCTCCCAACCAGCACTAAGATTAAAGGCATCTCCCAAGCACATTTTAGGGGAAAAATAACCAAATTCACTAAAATCAGGGAGAGGCACAACACCTGCTCATCTCTGTGGGACATTGCCCAAATTCCCTCCTCTTTTTCCACTAAAATAAAGGTTTTTTGGCAAAAAATCTCCCAGAGGGAAAGTACTCTTACCTCTCACCACAGGGCCAACCAACGGACTGAACCAACTGTCACATTTCCAGGTGGAAGTCACCTCTGTCCCCTGCTCTTAAAGGGGAAGTGTCCCCTGTTGATGAGTGAGGATTATATGGCATTTATTTCTAATTAGATGTGCAGCACATACACAGACTATTAAGTACACAGAGCATTGCTTTGTATGTGTGGCCTATTGAGTCAGTGCAGTTACTGCGCTGCCATATCTGTTGGGTCCATTCATTCATCAGCCATGGTTCCAATCAGTGCTGCTGCTGTTGCTCAGTCTGGTAGAACCGGGGGTCCTTGGCTTGTAGGGGGTCCCTTCCTTAGCCTTAATAGTGGGTAGAGATGGTGGATCTCATTGTTCTTTTTATTTATTGCTTACTGAGCATTTTGTGATTATTTGGAATATGTCCAGCCAATCTTGCTCAGGGACTGAGGTTTAAGTCTGTTTCCGGAGACTTAGTATAGTCCGGTAAGTTGGGGTGTTTGTGTTCCAGCATGACCTTGTACGTTAGAGAGAGTCCGTGTCGGTGTATTTATAGAGCTTTATGTTTCAAAGCTGGTTAGTGGTCTACACACAGTATTTCCTATTGATATAGACGTCATGTAATGTTTCAGCTGTCTGTACCTCCACTTGTCCCCAACTTACCGCTTTTCTTTGTTTTTTAGGAGCATGGGGATCTGGTCTATTTCCATGCCTAGAAGGTGCCTTGATTGAAGATTCTGGAGCCCAAAAGCAGTTTTGTATCCCTTATGTTCAATCCCAGGTAAGTAGTCCGTGTTGTTTCTTATTGGGGTCAGTGGTGATGGATATGGAGCCAGTGAACAGTTTTTGTTTAGCTGGTGCCATATACTTAAAGGGGTTGTTTACCTTCCAAATTTTCAGTTCAATTGTTTTCAGATTGTTCCCCAGAAATAAAAACTTTTTGCAATTGCTTTCCACATTATATGAACAACATATGTCAGATTAAAAGCCATCTACATGTTCTTCTCTTCAGCTACCACCTAGCATCTGCAGTGGTCTCTGCAAATATTGGGGTCCTTGCAACACATTTGGGAAGGGAGTGTGGCTTTGGGATAGCAGCTATAGTAGGTAGAGATGGTGCCGTAGTTTTATGGGATCTCTCTGTACAGGCTATGAGCAAACATAGGGGCTGTTCCTGCTGAATTTTGCCAAGTACACTGGAATACCTTTAATAATTGAATAATCAGCCAGTTGATTGGGTCAGTTTCTTAGGTTGAGGGCCTTTGCAGTATCAACTGGAAGGAACCGTTTTCTGTACAGGCTAGCAGACAGGGAGGAATCATTGTGACTGTGGTTGAAGTGTCCGGGATATCTGTATCAGTAATTCCCTTGTAGTTGTCTAAGTCTAGGTGAGGAGAGAAAGTAGGATTGCCAAAGACTGGGATATGGAGAGCGGGGGCGTTAATCCACTTCCCAGTTTTAGAAAGAGTGTCCAGTAACGTCCCTGAACTAGTTGGCTTGTTACATTGTAGGTAAGGTGGTGACCTCATCACCTCACTATACTTTGTATCACAGTGTTGGTCTCTAATTAGTTTCTATTTTGTCCCAACTTGCGGGGAAGTTGTAGAGTACACTGTCTAGTTCCATGTATCAATATATGTTTTTACCTAATAGTATGTAGCAGGTAAGATGCTGCAAGGTAGAAGTTATCTCCAAAATCGCCAAATTTAGTTAAGGCTCGCAGCTTGGTGCTTCAGAGTAGAAAGACATGCACACCCAATTTGGATTCAGGGGAATGTCTATTTTCTGAAAATATATTTTTTTGGGTGAATGTACATTTTTCTATCTTTGCCCCACAAATTAATGCTGTAAATGTGTTGAATTTGCAGTACCTGAAATGACAGACCATGTGGGGGGTCTTCAAAGCTGCGAAAAGACCTGACGTCACGAAAGACCCGAAGTTGAAGTCCTGAAGCCTCGAAAGGACCCAAAGCCAGGTAAGGAGTACGGTCCACTGATCAGTGTGTTTTTTATTTTATTAAACCCCTGTATTATGTTAATACTATATAGGCCCCTGACCACCAATGTTTCTTTTAAACTTTTAAGAGGGGGCCATGGCCACCAATGTTTTTAGAAACATTTTTGGGGAACCAGGTGCAAAGGTTTTTTTTTTTTTAACTTATAGCGGGAGGGCCCTGGCCACCAATGATTTTTTTAACTTGTAGGGGGGTCCTCACCACCAATTTTCTTTTGAAAAAACAAACCAAAAAAAATGTTTTGGGGGGCCCTTGCACCAATATATGTTTTTTATCTTATGGGGCCCTGACCACCAATGATTTTTTAAAAACTTGTATATGGGACCCTGGCCAACAATGTTTTTGTTTTAACCACCAATGGCTTTTTATAAATTATGTGTGGGGGGGTTAGTTTTAGCACTGATGTCTATGTGGGCTTTTTACTGTGGTGTGGGCTTGGCTGAATCTGGGGTGGGCTTTGGGCACTGGGCTGGGGTTCTATAACCATATAAAGGCTGCAGGCTGAGTTATACAGGGGACTATCACTCATTGATTATAAGGGATAATGCACCCCCTTCTTTAAATGATAAGGTTGTTAGATGTCACTGACTGGCTCTGTGACCATATAAAGGCACAAAGCTGCAGACTAAGTTATACATTGGACCCCGAGTATTACACAGGTATTATATGGTATTGTGTCCCCTACCGTAAATGATAAGAATATTAGCTGTCACTGAGGGGTTCTGTCACCATATAAAGGCACAAGGCTGCAGGTTTAGTTATACAGGGATCTCTCTGTACAGGCTTTGAGCAAACTTACGGACTGTTCCAGCTAAACTGTGCTTAGTACAAGGGAATACATATGCTGCTGGGCCCGAGCCTGAAGGGGGGCCGGCAGTGCTGAACTTTTCGAAAGAGCAGGGCCCCCCTTGCCAGTGCCAAAGCCGTGCCGCCTCATCCCGAAGTCGCGAATAGCCGAAATGCGGAAGTGCGAAAGTTATGAGCGAAAAGACCTAAAGCCACGAAAATAGCCAAAATTGGAGTCCTGAAGCAGCGAAAAGACCTGAAGTCACAAAAGGAGGCAAAGTTGAAGTCCTGAAGCCATGAGTTCAATTCCAACACCAATATCTATGAACAAACTTTGGGGACCGTTCCTGCTGAATTGTGCTTAGTACACAGGAATACCTATGCTGCCATTCTTTATGGGATGTCTCTGTACAGGCTGAGAGTAAACTTACGGACTGTTCCTGCTGAATTGTGCTTAGTACAGGTGAATTCCTATGCTGCCATATTTTTTGAGATCTCTCTGTAAAGGCTTTGCGCAAACTTAGATAATGTTCCTGCTGAATTATGCTTAGTACAGGGGAATACCTATGCTGCCATCATTTTATGGGATCTTTCTATACAAGATTTAATCCAACGTCAGTGCTTTTCCTGCTGAATTGTTCTTAGTACAGAGGAATTCCTTTGCTTACATAGTTATATGGGATCTCTCTGTACAGGCTATGAGCAAAGTTAGGGACTGTTTCTGCCGAATTGTGCTTATTACAGAGGAATTCCTATGCTTCCAAAGTTTATGGGATCTCTCTGTGCAGGCAATGAGCAAAAGTAGGGGACTGTTCCTGCTGCTTGTACTTAGTTCAAGGGAATACCCATAGTTGAATGGGATCTCTCTGTACAGTATATTTAGGGGATTGTTCCTGCTGAATTGTGCTTAGTACAGAGGAATGCATATGCTGCCATAGTTTTTTGGGATCACTCTGTAGCTGTTATGAGCAAACTTAGGGACTACTCCTGCTGATTTGTGCTTAGTACAGGGGACTACATATGCTGCAATAGTTTTATGGGATCTCTCTGTAGAGGACAGTGATCGGAGTTCCCTCTGACCCATGCAATTTGACACTTAACCTTTGACCACCATAGTTGTAGTCACTTATCTGCCTTGGTGGCTCTTGCCACCATCTGCTTTGATCGGAGTTCCATCTGACCCATGCCATATGACAAATACCATTTGACCCATGGCCTTTGACCTATGTCATTTGACCCATGATGTTTGACCACCATAATGGTTGTCACTTGTCTGCCTTGGTGGCTCTTGCAGCCATCTGCTTTGACAGTCTCCTCTGACCCATGACCTTTGTCCTCCACAGTGGTTGTCATTCGTCTGCCTTGGTGGCTCTTGCTGCCATCTGCTTTGAGGGAGTTACCTTTGACCCCTGACCTTTGACCCCTGCCATTTGACCCATGAACAGGGCCCTCTGACCCAAGACATTTGACCAGTGACATTTGACTCATGACCTTTGACCCATGACTTTGACTACCATCATTTGGTTCGCTTATCTGCCTTGGGGACTATTGCAGCCATGTTCTTTGGTGGAGTGCCGTCTGATCAATGACCTTTGACCCATGACCATTGACTACTATCATAGTGGTCGCTTGTCTACCTTGGGGCTTTTGCAGCCATCTGCATTGGTGGAGTGACCTTTGACCCATGTCATTTAAACCATCATCTTTGATACATGAACTTTGACCACCATCGTGTGGATTATCTGCCTGATGGATCTTCCAGCCTCCTGCTTTGATTGATTACCTTTTAACCCATGCCCTTTGACCCATGCAATTTACCTATCTGCTTTGGTGGAGTACACTTTTTGACCCATGACCTTTGACCCATGACCTTTGACCACCATAATGGTTGTCACTTGCCTGCTGTGGTGGCTCTTGCAGCCATCTGCTTTGTCAGAGTCCCCTCTGACCCATGCCATTTTACACATGACCTTTGACCCATGACAGTTGACCATTATCATGAGGTATGCTCATCTGCCCTGTTGGCTCTTGCAGCCATCTGCTTTGGCGGAGTGCCTTTTGACCCGTTACCTATGACCCATACAATTTGACCACCACAATGGTTATCACTTGTCTGCCTTAGTGGCTGTTGGCACCATCTGCTTTGACGGAGTTCCCTCTGATCCATGACCTTTGACCCATGCAATTTAGCCTCCATCATGGGGTTTGCTTATTCCTGTGCTAGACCATCCAGTCAGACCCCTAGCTTACTCTAATGGAGTGCTTTTTGAGTAAACGCCAATCTAAATTCTAGGTATCTTACCCATGACCTTTAGCCCATGCTCTTTATTGCTACATGTGATACCAGATATGAGAGTCGATGAACAAAAATTTAACAAAATCCCTCCAGTTTCTTCTTCTGATCAGCACAACAAAATTTGCAACTGTGCCTTTACTTGGCAGCCTTCAATACCATTGGACCTTCCACATTTGACACGTGACCTTTGACATCCATCATGGGGTTTTCTTATCGGCCGTCGGGGCTCTTGCATCCATCTGCTTTGGTGGAGTGTCCTCTGACCTACGAACTTTGACCCATGACCATTGACCGTCATCATGAGGTACACTCATCTGCCATGTGGGTTCTTGCAGACTTCTGCTTTGGCGGAGTGGCTTACTCTGATCATACTCACTTCATCCCCTCTTCCTGGTTAACCTAACCCTCAACCCTAGTTGCGGGTTAGGTTGTGTCCAGAGTCTAGTGCCTGTTGTGTGCGGGCACTAGACTCTGAGGCCGAGCCGTAATAGCTGACAGACGCTGTGCGCGTGTTGTGTTGGGGAGGCCCATCTCGCACCTTTCTCACCTCCCAAATTGGAACGCCAGGGATTAGCTGATCCCTGGATTGCCTAGGCAGAGTAAGGGCGCCTAGTGTTGGAGCACGGTCCGGTCGCACTCGATGTGAAGCGGCTAAGCCTCGTGGTTGCCAGGGGTTTGCCGTGGTTGATCAGCCTGATGGAGGCCTAGTTTGCAGTGGCACAGTAAGCCCCCAGTGTGGGAGTTGTGTCTCACCCAACACTTACTGGCTGGATAGCAAAGCCAATATGGGGAAAACCCAAAGACAAAGGGGGGACAAAGCAGCGAAGGTGAAGGAGACGCAGGCTAAAAGCAAATCGCTACCGGCAATAAATGCCGAGGAGGAGAGAGCACTCAGACACAGACAGCGAATCAGGGGAAGATCACGAAGAGCAAGACCTACAGTCCTATATTGCACAACTACCCTCTAAATCGGATTTAAAGACATGCTCCACGAGATGACAAGATCTATTAAAGAGGATATCCAGGATATTGAAAGAGACATCAGTGCCCTTGCCATACGGACGGACAACCTGGAAACAAATATTGATAAGGTTTCTGCCCACCAAAGGTCAATGCATAAACACATCACAGATCAAGATAATAAAATATCTGAATTGCAAAGACAACTGGAAGACCAGGAGAACAGGAGTAGAAGGAACGATATCAGAATAAGAGATGTTCCTGAGGTGTTAGTAAATGATGGGATCCAACCAGACTGCCTCCAAATATTTAACAACCTCCTGAAAAGAGAGTCAACCTTAGAGATAGAGATTAGCAGAGCACACAGGGTGCAAAAGTTTAAAGCCACCTAACGCCCCACGTGATATCCTGTGTTGCCTTCATAACTTTTCTCTTAAAGTGGAGATTTTACTGAAAGCCAGAGAGGCAGACGACGTCTCCTATGAAGATAGCACTTTAAGACTTTTTCAAGACTTATCAAGGCAAGCCTTGCTTAAAAGGAAAATGCTGAAACCACTGACCGGTATATTAAGAGGGAAAAATATACTCTACAAGTGGGGACACCCCTTCTCCCTCACGGTGATCAAAGATGGGATAACAGCAATTATCAGATCTCCTGCCGATACTGGAAGTTTTATGCATAAACTCAAATTACCCCCAATAGATCTACCCGGTTGGCTAAAGGACCCTGAGCAACTGACAGAAGAAGAATTTGAACTAAAGGAGGAATGGACCCAAGTAAAGGGCCCTAAGAGAACTTCGGATATCTCAAGAACCACCCGTGGAATGACAAGATTGTCTCCAGAATGATACTGCAATACCATTGGAAGCCTTCCTCCCTCCTGGAGTGCTAGGAGTTTTTTGAAACCCTGAAAAGTAGAGCCTCAGAGCGACATACCCCAGATACTTATGGATAGAAATAGCTAGAGTACTACATTGATTTAATAGCTATACGGGCACCCCAAATGAGAATCTGTCCTGATCAAGATATTGGTATGTTCAAGGGCGCAGCAGAGGGCCCCAATCACCTATGATTGATAAGTATTTAAGACCTTATCCTGCCACTGCTGTATAATTTTTCTTCCCAGCTATCTTATCCTCTTTTATAACTTTAAGTTCCTTTTCTAATAAGGGTTATGATGCGACCTTTTTCAAGGATGATGCAAAACTTTAAAAACTCACATTAAATAACAAAGTGCTCCATCATAGACCAATCATTGCCCTCATTCAATTAACATCTCAGTGTGAATCATGTGTTCCAATTAAGTGCCTATCACATATAGCGAATCTGCATATATGTTAAAATAAACAAAAGCGTGTCCATCATGTATATATCAACAGTGCATAAATATACATCTATGTATTTCCATAAAAAATATAAATACGTGAATAAATATTTAATATTTTTGAATACAACCATGTCCGTGTTATAATTTAAAAGATCAACTTGTAATACTTAAAAACATCCACAAGATGTCACCAGTGTGTTTCAAAAAGGTTCACGTTACAGTATCCATAAAATACAAGTGTAACAAATACACTGTAACAACTACTGAGGTAAAACGAAACAAATTGTCTGCTAACCTTAATCTGCTTCCAGGAGTGAACAGGAATGTAAAAAGTGGAAAAAACATTTTTACTTCCTTGTTTTGTGACAAATAGTTACGTGATTTCCCTTCCCACCCCTAATTTGAATATGCAAATCCTAGATTCATTGCATAAAGCTTAGTACAAAGGAATACATATACTTTTTAAAAATGACTTCTCTAATAATAAAACAGTGTCTTGTACTTGATGGTAACTAAGTTAAAGTTTATGTGTTTTTAGCAGAATTAAGAGATGGAGATCAAAATCCCTTCTACGGCTGGACAAGATTATACGGAAAATAGAATTTATGCAAATCTCTCTCAAAATGTTTTCCCTGCTGGTAATAAAAAGTTCCTTAAGTTACCTGAAGTTGCATTTTGGGAACAAAGTGCCGAGTATGTTTTCCGACTGGCGATTTACTTTATTGCCGGTGGCAGAACAACCCGGATGCACCCAAAGAAGGAGAGAGCAATGGAGGGGAGGAGAATGTGACGAAGGGTGGGAAGAGAAAGCAATGGAGGGGGAGGGAGGGGAGAGCAAGGGGGAGTAAGTTGTGCGAACCTGGCTAGGGGAAGGCAGAAGACATTTTTAAAGGTAGCTCCCAGCGCCCCCCTTTCATTGCGTCGTAGGACCTGCCTCTTCTGCCTGCTCCTAGTTCTGGCCCTGGCCAGTGGAAAAACATTTCAGGGATATGTTTCACCCATGGTAGCACAAATTTAAACGTGGGGATCATATCTCCCAGTGTGCCATCCGTCTTTAAAGGCATTCACAAGTTATTGCATTGTAATTACCAACTTCTGCTCCTAGATGGCAGTGTAGAGTTGGGTTGGATCTATGTTACCTGTATATATAGTGTTTGGCCACTAGAGGGAGTAGTGAAACACATAGAAAGGGGTGGAGTTTAGAAGAGAATTGGAGACAAAAAACACAGGGACAGATGTGCATCACAGGATGAACATCTACTGAAGAAGCCACCTTGCAGGAGAACCACAACCAGGACCCAAGTGAGTAGGAAGTGTGAGGCTCAGTTAGCATAGGTTTAGTTTTCTTATAGTGCACTGTAGCAGTGTTATGAGTCAGGTCAGGACAGTGAGCCAGAGGTTTTTGTGTGGGCTAAAGGGTTATGGGCTCATATTGGTGGTTGTGTGTATTTTGCAAAAAAAAAGTCTATGATTCTGTGGGGTGAACCTACAGTTAGTGGGAGTTTTGGACTTGGAACCTAAAGTATGTTGGTTTCAAAAGTGACCTTCAATTTGATCTTTTTCCCCTTCATTTTTTTAGTCTATATCTTGTTACAGAAAGGAATTGTACAACGGCAGATTTGAAAGGTGTATGTTGTCAAAAAAAACCCATAATATAGGTTTTTTTTAATGTATTTTTTTTACATACATTTGTCTTTATCAGGAATATACAAATAAGAAGCCGAAGAAAAGAGAAGGATATAGCAGAAGGGATAGAAGAGAGATCAGAAGACAGAGGAAGACGTTTGCCTGGGACACTCTCATGGTAAGTATTATGGCTTTGGTCGGTACAGAACATGTTTGTATTTAGTCCAGCATTGCTGTGGGAGATATTGGGGGGTTGATATTGTGGGTTATTTTTAGCATAGTGCCCATTTTTTAGGTTTTTAGTGCGATGTGGTTGGTTTGAAATTCTACAGAAGGTTGTTTTCATGTTGTATATATTGTAATAGTTCTAGGATCACTTGCTTGAATTTTGTTTTACAGGTATGGGATCGGTTATCCAGAAAGCTCTGCATGTCAAGAAGGCTTTCTCTCATAGACTCCATTTTATTCAAATTATCCAAAATGTTCTCTGTAATAATTAAACAGTACCTTGTACTTGATCCAAACTAAGTGATAATGAATCCTTATTTGAAGCAAAATCAGCCTATTGGGTTTATTTATTGTTTAAATTAATCTCTAGTAGACTAAAGGTATGAGGATCCAAATTACGGAAAGATTAGTTAACAGAAAACACTGAGCATTCTGGATAACAGGTCCCATACCTGTACTGAAGATTTTTACCAGTTGGGGAGCTAGGATTGCCTGGATGCTAATCTGGATAAATAGAATATTGATTTTTTGTTCTTTAAGAAAGCAATTTGGAATTTGGCCCAATAAAGCAACTACTTTTGAGACCTCATTTTGTGTGATTATTTGCAGAGGGTTGGGAGTATTATCTTTGGAGCGGCTGGGAGGATTATCTTCAGATCGGTTTGGTGGATTATCTTCAGAGCGGCTGGGAGGATTATCTTCAGAGTGCCTGGATTATTTTTGGAGCCTTTTGAGGATTATCTTTAGAGCACCTGGGAGGATTATCTTCAGAGCAGCTGGATTATCTTCAGAGCTGCTTTGAGGATCTTCAGAGTGGCTTGATTATCTTCCGAGAGGTTGGATTATCTTCAGGTCGGATGGGAGGATTACCTTCAGAACGGCTGGGAGGTGTATCTTCAGGCTATTGACACGAGTGGATTTTCAGAGGTTCGCGACGCGTTTTTTTAAAAAAACCTAAGATTGAAACTGCTAGCGTATTTATGCAGTGGTCGGCTTTTTTTAAAAACTGCACTGAAACTGCGCTGAACATCCGCACGTGTATCCATAGCCTCAGAGCTGCTGGGAGAATTATATTCGAAACGGCTGTGAGGATTATTTTCAGATTGGATGGGAGGATTATCTCCAGAGCGGTTTTGAGGATTATCTTCAGAACGGCTGGGAGGATTATATTCAGGTCGGATGGGAGGATTTTCTTCATTGCGACTGAGAGGATTATCTTCATATGGACTGAGTGAATTATCCGCAGTGCAGATGGGAGGATCATCTTCAGAGCAGCTGGGAGGATCATCTTCAGAGCGATTGAGAGGATTTTTTAAAGAGAAACTGAGAGGATTAACTTCAAAGCTTCTGGGAGGATTATCTTCAGGTTGGATGGGAGGATTTTCTTTGTTGTGATTGAGCGGATGATCTTCATATGGATTGAGTGAATTATCCGCAGTGCAGATGGGAGGATTATTTCCAGAGCGGTTGTGTGGATTATCTTCATAGCGGCTGGGAGGATTATCTTCAGAGTGGCTGTAGAGGTAGGCAATTTGGGTGCTTTTTTTTTTTTAAATTGGCACTTCCGAGGGGCCCAGCGCACAACCCAGCCTCCCTTTAAAGAGGTGGTTCACCTTCAAACAACTAGTTGTTTTCCGATAGATCACCAGAAATAATGACATTTTCCAATGACTTTCTATTTTCTATGTGTCACAGTTTTTCTAATATTGGAGTGTAAAGTGTCATTTTTCACCTTCTGAAGCAGCCCTGGGGGTCGCCGACCCTGTAAACTGTTCTAAATGGATACATTTAGTTGATACATTTCTTATCTTTGTCCCTGCTGAGCAGAATCTCTGGGTTTCATTACAGGCAGCTGTTAGAATTGATACAATAGTTGCTAATACTCCAGAGATGCTGCTGAGAAATGTATCAACTTAATGTTGCAAAATTGTAACAGTTCAGAGTCTGCACCTGATTTACTGAGCTGCTAGAATCAAACACCAGAGACAGGAACATTCAACTTTCAACATTCAACAGTAAGAAATAAATAATGGAAAGTAATTGAAAAAAGTCTTCATTTCCGGGGAACAATCTAAAAACAACTGAATTGAAAAAAGTGTTTGGAAGGTGAACAACCCCTTTACAGAGGGTCCATTATATCCATTTAGCTGTAAATTTAGTGACATATTCAGGGGCTGTAGCTGAGATTTCCTCAGAATGGTATAATTCACTCATTTTGTTTATCCAGTCCTGGATTATTGGGGGCTGCAGCGATTTCTATCATGTGGGGATCAGCAGTTTTGCCACATTGAATAGATGAGGTGCTATAGTAGAGAGGGACGGTGAAACATTTCTGGGACCATATAAAGGAACAAGGATACAGGCTGAGTTATACAGGGAACAATGAGTATATTTTGTGTATTAGAATGCATAATGTACCCCTACTGTAAATTATAAGGATTTGAGAATCCATATAAAGGCACACGGCTGCTGGTGAGTTATACAGGGAACTATCGTTTTACTCATGTGTTTTGTATTATAACAGAGACTGTGCACCCTATACTGTCTGTCATTCATAAGGATATTAGAAGTGATTGAGGGGTTCTGTGACAATATAAATGCACAAGACTGCAGGTTGAGTTACACTGGGAACTGTTACAAATATATTATAAGGGATAATAAACCCCCATTGTAAATTATAAGGCTATAGACATCACATATAAATGCACAAGGCTACAGGCTGAGTTATACAGGGAACTCTGAGTATTGTGTATTATAAGGGATATTGTACCCCCACTGAAGATGATAAGGATATTTGAAGTAGGGCCCCTTGCCACAATTGTTTTTAGCTCTTTATGCCCCAGGTCACCAATGTTTTTAATTTTTAGGGCCCCTTTGTCACCATTGTTTTTAACTCTTGGGGCCCCTTTGTCACCAATGTTTTTAATTTTTAGGGCCCCTTGCCGCCAATGTTTTTAACTCTCAGGGCCCCAGGCGACCAATGTCTTCAACTCTTATGGTCCCAGGCTATCAAAGTTTTTAACTCTTAGGGCCCCTTGCGACCAATGTTTTTAATCTTACGGCCCCTTGCCCACCAATGTTTTTAACTCTTAGGGCCCCAGGTGACCAATGTTTTCAACTCTTAAGGCCCTAGGCCACCAATGTTTTTTTAAGATTTAAAGGAGGGGTATTTTCATGAGAATTGTCACCTGATAGTAGCACAGATTTACTATTAATATATTTAAAAAACTTTTTAGGGTTAGTTTCCACCTCCACCGCAATTAACTCATTTATTTTCTTAGCCTTCCGGATTGCTGATTTACAACATTTATTACAGTGTTTATATTCATTAAATGCAGCTTCTGTCCCTACAGATTTGTAGTTTTTAAATGCCTTTCTCTTCTTTCCCATTAACTTCTTTACTTCTGCATTAAGCCACACAGGATGATTCTTAGAGCTTCTACGTTTAGTCCTTAAGGGAATAAATTGAGAACAGTAATGATTTAATATCATTTTAAAGGACAACCATTTCTGTTCTGTGTTTTTAGCTGAAAACCTAATGCAGGTATACAGGTATAGGATCCCTTATCCGGAAACCCGATATCCAGAAAGCTCAAAATTACAGAATGGCTGTCTCCCATAGACTCCATTTTATCCAAATAATCCAAATTTTAAAAAATGATTTCCTTTTTCTCTATAATAATAAAACAGTAGCTTGTACTTGATCCCAACTAAGATATAAGTAATCCTTATTGGAAGCAAAACCAGTCTATTGGGTTTATTTCATGTTTAAATGAGTTTCTAGTAAACCCCAGCATTCTGGATAACAGGTCCCATACCTGTACTATACCTGCTGTAAATCGTAGTGATATTAAAACTCACTGAGGGGTTCTGTGACCATATAAAGAGGGAGTCCTCAACCTTTTTTACCCACGAGCCACATTCAAATGTAGAAGGATCAGCGAGTAACAAATACATAAAAATTGTTCCAGGGGTGCAAAATAAGGGCTGTGGATGGCTATTTTGTAGCCTTTATGTGCACTGTCAGCCCACAGAAGCTTCTATTTGGCAGTACACCTAGTTTTTATGCAACTTAAACTTGCTTCCAAGCTAAGATTTCAAAAATTCGTACCTGCATTGAGGACACTGGGAGCAACATCCAAGGGATTGGTGAGCCACATTTTGCTCACGAGCCACTGGTTGGGGTCCACTGATATAAAGGCACAGGGCTACAGACTGAGCTGTACAGGAAACCCTGAGTGTCACTCATGTATTATTAGGGATTATAGAAATCTCTTAGGGGTTCTGTTACCATTTCAAGGCACAAGGCTGCGGAATGAGTTAGTCAGGGGACTCTGAGAACCACTCATGTATTATAAGGGATAATATACCCTCTACTGTAAAATATAAGGACATTTTAAAGTCACTGAGGGGTTTGGGAATCATAAAGGTACATAGGCTGCATGCTGAGTTAGTCAGGTGACTATCACTCATGTACTATTAAGGATACTGTACCCCTTACTGTAAATTGTAAGGATGTTAGAAGGCATTGAGGCATTATGAGACCATATAAAGGCAGAAGGCTGCATGCTGTGTTATACAGGGGAATAGAACTAATGTATTATAACGGATACTGTACCCCCTAGTTTGTGACATGGATTTTTTAAAGTTATTGAGGGTTTTCTTTTTTCTTTTTTTGTATAATGATTTTTATTGTTTTCCAAAAAGGAGATGATGGGGGGGGGGATACAGAAGGAAAAAGGAGGGGGAGTAGGGAAAGTGAGCAGGGGGGAAACAACAAAATTAACAAAAAGCATCACGACTCAGGCATCGTTTTTAAACAAAGCATTACACAAAGGCAATACAGCAAGAATTACAGTCCCCTCAAGGTTATACGGGTAGAAGGGATATAGCATGTTAACAACGTGTAGTAATGCTCAGAGTACAGATTGAAGAAACCCCTAATAACGATCTGTGTTATGTGAGTTTTGGAGTTCAGAAGTTGTCTATATTCCGCAGAGTCCCTGTATAAATACCACCTCAGCCATGTAGCCCTAAAGCTAGAGTGTTGTTTTTCTGTGAATGTAGATAATTCCTCAAATTTTGCTAATTCGTTAACCTTCCCTATCCATTCTTTACTGGTTGGTGGTATAGTGGATTTCCAGAGTCTAGGGATTAGGATTTTGGCTGAGTTAAGAAGATGATACTCCAGAGTAGTATCGGGGATCCCCTCCGTATTTTCTGTGTCCCAAAATAGAAGTATGCGGGCTGGTGATAAGGATAGATCTCTTCCTAGCACCTGGGAACAGGCTTTCAGAACTACCTGCCAGTAGTTTGTGAGAGCTGGGCAGTCCCAGAATATGTGTAGTAACGTGCCTATATCTGCTTTACACCTCCAGCAGGGGTTACTCGTGGTTGGATGAATCTTATGTAATTTTTCTGGGGTGTAATACCATCTACTTAAGATTTTATAATTTAACTCCTGGATCTTGCAACATCTAGAGCTGTAAATTAGACTGGGAATCCATTTCTGGATGAGTTCTTCTGAGACGTCCAGTCCTAGGTCCCACTCCCATGCCTGGACAAAAGGCAGCTGCTTTCTCTCACACTCACTTGATAGCATATCATAAATTGAAGAGATTATATGTTTAGGGGGGTTTCTCTAGTGCATAGAGTCTCAAAGGGCGTAAGGGGTTGTCCTAATTTGTTAGCTCCACCTAGATACCCCAAAAAATGCTTAAACTGGCAGTATTGATAATCTTGCAAATTTACCGTCGGCCTGGCCCGTCTAAGAAGATTTAAACCATGGCAGGTGGATCAGATGTGTGGCTTGTTGCTCAATCTCCACCCAGTCCTTACTATCTAGGTGGTGCGACCAGTCAATTATACGAGCAAGTGCTGCTGCTTTTAGGTATCTGGCACAGTCCGGGAGGGCAAGACCTCCTTCCGAATTTTTCTTATGTAAGATGGCAGCTTTAAGTCGTGGTGGGTGGTCCTGCCAGATGAATTTGGTGCTTTCAGATTGAAAAGATTTTAGCCAATTGGTTGAATATAGTAGAGGTAAACACTGGAATAGGTAAAGTAGCCGTGGCATTATGTTCATCTTGACCACATTGATTCTACCTATCCAGGACAGGGGTTGTTTGGTCCAATTCCGTCGATCTTTATGAATGTTTGCGTATAGCAGTTTACAGTTGGTATCAGTCCATTCTTCATAGTCTTTAGTAATGGTTATTCCTAGGTAAGTGATCTGCTGGTTTGCCCAGCTGTATGGGAAGTTGTTTGAGAGTCGTTGAATTGTGTTTTGGCTGAGCGATACGTTTAATGCTTGCGATTTATGAAAATAATTTTGAAGTTGCTAAGCTTGCCAAATATCTCAAAGAGATTGTTGAGGCTTGTGATTGAGGTTAGCGGTTTTGTCAGGAAAAAAAGAAGGTCGTCGGCGTACGCTGCTACTTTATATTGTTTGTCTTTTATGGAAATCCCTGATATATCTGCATTCAATCTAATAGATATGAGCAGGGGTTCCAAAGCCAGGGCAAAAAGGGTACGTGAGAGGGGGCACCCTTGTCGTGTGCCGTTTTTGATGGGTAAGCGTTGAGAGAGTACTCCGTTCACTCTAACCCTAGCTACCGGTTAGAGAGATTTAATCCACTGGCACAGGCGGTCCCCGAAGCCGAACCTGGAGAGGCAGGAGAACATATAAACCCATTCGACCCTGTCAAATGCTTTTTCAGCATCGGTGGACAGAAGCATGAGAGGGATTTTTTTGTGCTTTGCATGGTGGAGTATGTTGATCAATTTATTGGTGTTATTTCTCGACTCTCTTCCAGGTATAAAGCCGGCTTGATCCAGACCTATAAGATAACTTAAGGATGTTTGTATTCTAGATGCCACTATCTTCGCTAATATCTTCACATCTGCATTGATTATTGATACTGGTCTGTAGTTACTTGGATCTTCTGAATTTTTATTCGTTTTCAGAAGAAGAGTGATATGAGCTTGCAAGGAGTCAGAGGAAAGCGAGTGTTATTTTGGAGAGCATTAAAGGTTCTTGTCAGGTGTGGTATAAGCAGGTCTGAGCACTCTTTTTAATACCCCGCGGGGTAGCCGTCTGATCCGGGGCTTTTGCCATTTGGAGATGTCTTAATCGCCTGAAAGACTTCCTCCGCTGTGATATCGGCTTCCATAAGCAATTTCTGCGAGTCTGATAATCGTGGTATAGGTAACTTGTCTAGGAAAGCTTCTATAGCCTCTGCTCTTGGAAGGCCGTCAACAGTTGTGGGAGAGTCAATTTGGTACAGCTCTGAGTAGTATTTCTGAAATTCTTGAGCTATGTTGAAGTTTTATCACCTTGTTTGTTCCGTAAGCAGTGTATATGATTTTTAATGACTCTCGCTTTCAGCAATCGGGCCAGTAGCTTGCCACTCTTGTCCCCGTGCTCATAGAAACGGTGTCTCATTCTGGAGATGACCTTTTCCGTAAAAAGTTTATGGTGTTCCGCTAGGGCTTGCCGTGATGCGGTAAGTCTAGTGTATATAGTTCCGTAGTTGGTGCCTTTTTATGTGCCATTTCGAGATTCCTGACCTCAGCCAAGAGTGAGTTCTGTTTAGCTTGATGCACTTTCTTCCTTTTGGAACATAATTGGATCAACGTCCCTCCATGGCATTCTCCCTGAAATAGTTTGCAATAGCTGTTTTAACCTCATTCAGGACACTATTATCTTTCAGTATTGACTCATTTAATTTCCAGTTACTCCATTTTGAGATATTTGTTTTAAGGGAGAGTTGCATGGATATGGGGGCGTGATCCGACCATGTGCAAGTGTGAATGTCTGCGCCTCCTATCGCACTCAGATGGTGCTGAGATAGAAAAAAATGATCTATTCTGGTGTATAGGCTGTGCCTAGCAGAATAAAAAGTATAGTCTCTTTCCTTAGGCTTGACTAGTCGCCAGGCATCTACTACCTGTAGTTGATGTAAATCTTTTGTGATATTGTGAATAATGCGGTGGGGAATGCTGGATTTTCCGGCAGGACAGTCAATTTGGGGATCCATAGGGATGTTGAAATCTCCCCCTAGTATGAGGATTTCTTCGGAGAATCTGAGTAAGATCTCTGCAATTGTGTGAAAAGTTTTGTCCTGTCGCTTTTGGCAAAAGTAATCTTTTGGGTATCTAGGGTGCCCCTCACAAAAATATATCGTCCAGCTGGGTCTTTTTTGGTAGCCGACACTTTGAAGTTAAAGTGTTTCTCAAACAGAATCACTGTGCCCTTTGTCTTATTGGTCTGGGGATACTGCTGTACATTTCTGGGAAGTATTTATTAGTCCATCGGAAGGATGAGGACACCTTAAAATGAGTCTCTTGTACGAAGGCAACTTGTGCTTTTAGTCGTCTCAATTCTGAACTTAATAAGATCCGTTTCTGAGGTGAGTTAAGTCCATTAAAAAAAAAGGAGGGGGGATAGAAAGAGATAGAAAGAGGATGAAGTAGTGGAAGAGAGTAAAGTGGGGGGTGAGGGTGAAGGTTAGGACTTAGAGTGTGGGGAGGAATGGGGAGGAGAAGTCAGTGGTAAAGAAAGGGGTGGGGTAGATGAGTTCAAGAGGAGATGTAGAAGGGGTGTGTGGCAAGGGATAGTTCCCCTTTGCTAAGATTATAATAGTAGCGCGCTCATACCACCGGATAGTATGTTAAAACATTACTTCTGTATAGTTAAAATATATAAAGAGCGTAGGAATGGTTGTGAACCTGAGGACAAACCATCTGGGGAGGAGCTCCGGTTTACTCTAGAGAAAGTATATGTGTAACAGCATGTGCTGTCCTAATCGTGGGATTATAGAACTGGGGCCTCTAATTGTTTGTAACTTTTATCCCACATAAAACTGCCAATGTTTATAAATGAGTGTAAGACATCAAAAGTATGCACAAGGTAGATTTGGGGTCTTTACATGTTATATACTTCATTAAATCTAAGTATTTTGGGTATCAAACTTTTCAGGGGACCCAGGCTTTCGTATTTAGGGTGTTTTATCTTGTTACCTAATAGTATGTGGCAGGTAAAATGCTGCAAGGTAGAAGTTATGAGGTGATTTTCATAACTATCTCCAAAATCGCCAAATTTAGTTAAGGCTCGCAGCTTGGTGCTTCAGAGTAGAAAGACATGCACACCCAATTTGGATTCAGGGGAATGTCTACTTTCTGAAAATATATATTTTATTGGGTGAATGTACATTTTTCTATCTTTGCCACACAAATTAATGCTGTAAATGTGTTGATTTTGCAGTACCTGAAATGACAGACCATGTGGAGGGGGTCTTCAAAGCTGCGAAAAGACCTGACGTCACGAAAAGACCCGAAGTTGAAGTCCTGAAGCCTCGAAAGGACCCAAAGCCAGGTAAGGAGTAAGGTCCACTGAACAATGTTTTTTATTTTATTAAACCCCTGGCTACTAATGTATTACATATTTCCCAATTGTCCCATTTTTAGAGGGACAGTCTCTCTTTTGCTCAACCCGCAGACCCTCGTTTGTACTGGAAAGTCCAGTTTTTCTGTGCACTGAACAGCCAGAAAAAGAAACAAAGTTGCTAACTTAATTGACTTTTGGCAGAGAGCCCAGAACAGCCAGAGCAGCAGATAAGATACTTTTGTAACAATTTTGAGATACGCAAATAAGTATTTGTAACAATATAAGACAACAGGTCCCTTGGGACTCACAGCTTAAAGGGAAATTCACCTTCATTAGCAAAACTGTAATAACTGAAAAAAACACAGAAGTATGTTCAAACTTTTATAACCCGACAAATTTTGTAAAATGAACATGGTAATTAGGGAGTGTGGCCACAAAAATGAGCGTGGTCAAAAAATATTTGCACCAACTTTTTGTCCCTCTTTTTATTTCCAAAATGTTGGGAGGTATGGTATTATGTTAATACTATATAGGCCCCAGGCCACCAATGTTTTTTTAAAAATAATCTATGAGGCCCCTGATCACCAATGTTTCTTAACTTTTAAGAGGGGGGCCATGGCCACCAATGTTTTTTTAGAGAGTTTTTTGGGGATCCTGGTGCAAAGGTTTTTGTATTTTTTTATGGCCACCAATGATTTTTTTTAACTTGTAGGGTGGTCCTGACCACCAGTGGCTTTTTATAAATTATGTGTGGGGGGTTAGTTTTTAGCGCTGATGTCTATGTGGGCTTTTTACTGTGGTGTGGGCTTGGCAGAATCTGGGGTGGGCCTTGGGCACTGGCCCGGGGTTCTATAACCATATAAAGGCACAAGGCTGCAGGTTGAGTTATACAGGGATCTCTCTGTACAGGCTTTGAGCAAACTTACGGACTGTTCCAGCTAAACTGTAATTAGTACAGGGGAATACATATGCTGCCATAGTTTTATGGGATCTCGATGTACAGGCTATGAGGAAACTTAGGGGCTGTTTCTGCTGAATTGGGCTTAGTATAGGGAATTCCTATTCTGCCATAGTTTTATGGGATCTATCTCTACAGGCTATGAGCAAATTTAGGGGACTGTTCCTGCTGGATTGTGCTTAGTACAGTGGAATACCTATGCTGTCACAACTTTATGGGATCTCCCTGTACAGTCTATGAGCAAACTTAGTGGTCTGTTCCTGCTGAATTGTGATTAAGGGATACGGTCATGGGAAAACATGTTTGATGCGTTTGAAAAAAACATGTTTTCCCATGACAGTATCCATTTAATACAGCGGGGGAACACCTATGCAGCCATAGATTCATGGAATCTCTCTGTACAGGCTATGAGCAATCTTAGGGCCTGCTCCTCCTGAATTGTGCTTAGTAAGGAGGAATATTTATGCTGCCATAGGTTTATGCAATCTCTCTGTAGATTCTATGAGCAAACTAGCAAACGTAGTGGATTGTTCCTGCTGAATTGTGCTTGGTACAAGGGAAATCCTATGCTGCCATAGTTTTATGGGATCTCTTTGTATAGGCTATGAGCAAACTTAGGGACAGTTCTTGCTGAATTGTGCTTAGTACAGGGGAATACCTATGCTGCCATTGCTGAAGCATTGTTGCTGGCGTGATGTTCTCTGCTTCCCGCGAAAAGGAATGCGCCACCATATTGAGGAGTTCCTCAGAGTTATTAGGAACAATACTGACAGAGACACCGCAGCAGTACAACTGGATAATTTGGCGCAACAGTTTGAATCCATGGGATACCCGAATAGATTGATACAGGAACAACTACAGAAAGCGATACTTAGAACCCAGGAGGAACTTCTGCTGTCTAAGAGAGATGAGACCCCCCAACCAGATCTAATATTTACAACTGGAGTACCATAAGTGTACCGTTTAAAAACGCGTTGAATAGTAGGTGGGAGATTATCAACTCGGATCCACATCTCTCTTTCTTGGATAAAAAGAGGCTGCTGTTGGCCTAAAGATGAGGACGCAACCTTGGGGACCTGCTAGTGATTAAAGATGTGCCTCCGGATAAGACAACTAAGGGAAGGACCTGGCTGGAGAAACCACTCAAAAATGGCTGCTACAAGTGTGCAGGGTGTCTCACTTGTAGCGGGATATCACAAGGAACCTTTTTTACACACCTTAGGACGGGACGCAAGTTCACGATCAGACATAGACTGTCCTGTCAGTCGGACCATGTGGTCTATATAGCATAGTGCTCTTGTGGCTTGCACTATGTAGGCAAAGCATCCACGACCTACAGGGAGAGGATGAATAACCACAGAAGCACCATCAGGGCTGCCCTAACCACAGGAAAGGCTGACCAGCCAGTGGCGAAACACTGGCTGAAGTTTGGACACTCCTTACCTCAATTTATACACATGCTTATCGACCATGTGCCAGCCCCAAGGAGAGGAGGCAACAGGGATCTACTATTGTTACAAAAAGAGTCAATGTGGATCTATAAATTGGATGTGGTGGCTCCTAGAGGACTTAATGAAACCCTGGCGATGTCTCCCTTTATATGACAGTTTGCTATATAATACCCTCAGAAGGACTAAGAAAAGAGAGATTACTGGAGTTTACCCATTTCTGCTTGTAACTAGAATTAATGCTGAACTTCATGCTTACAAAAGAACTTGATAATTTTCCTTCATAGATAAGACATAAGAAAAGATACACAATAATGAGACTTTGTTGATGTGCTTATATTTATTACCCTAATATGTTGCAATTATGTAAGATAGTCCTTGTATTGATAATCTATTTGGTGGTGGTGTTACATTGTAGCTGCTGGGTAACCTCCTCTACATTCTCTTAAAGATAAGAGCACATTATCCAGGGTTGTGCCTAACTCACACTCACACTCAGTGGCGGGACTACCGGGGGAGCAGGGGGTGCGAGCGGGCCAGGGCCCGCACCCCCTCAGGGCCCCCCGGTAGTCCGTTCGCCGCTGAAAATGCGGCCAAATGCGGCCGTACGGAGGGCAGCGGGTCACAGCTGCGTGTCACGCACCAGGGCCCGTCCCCCTCTAGGATCGCTGCTGTATGGAGCCGGCACTTTTCCAAAGGGAGAAGTTGTCCGAAGGCCAGTAAGGGTGAGATTTGGGAAGGATGTGTATTGGCTCTCAGTATTACATAGGTTCCTAAAAGTCCTAAGGAGGATAGTAGGACTAACACAGTAGTTTTATGTTGTTTCCGTTTCATTTTTAGGAACCAAAGAGAAACATAACCATTTCCTGCTCTATAAGAGCCTTATCCTAAGTTCTCTCCCTCCCCCTCTATATGTTATCCCTGCCAAATCCCTAGCCCAATACCCACAATAAAGATACACACAATGACATTGTGGTTAATCTGTGTAATTCACAGCTTTATTAATAATTAGATAAACTGCGCTTTTTGATCGTAAGGAAGGCAAAAAACCTCTGAGAAGCGGATTTCCTTCACTAGAGGGAAAAATTCCTTCCTGACCCCTTAAAGGCGATCGGATTTGCTCCCACGATCAATGCGCCAAATAGAATCAAGGGAAGCGGGGGGGGGGGGAATATGGTAAGGTAAGGGACTGCAGTGAAAGGATGAGAAAGAGAAGGGAATATGGCAGCATAAACAAGGGCACATTTAAGCCGCACGATGAATGCTGCTTCCTTTCCATTCCATTGGAGGGATGCAATGAAAAGGAATGCAGGGTCTACCAAGTGGCTTAAAGGAGTCCCTGTGTATAACACCATATTTTGGATAAAGGGGAGGAACCACTGGTGGAACTACAGTGGTTGAAAGCACCGCTGGTGAAAGTGCAGTGGATGAAAGGGGGGCATCACTGGTGGAATTGAGATGTCCCATAGTTACTGCTGTTTCCTGAGGATGTGGTGCCTAGACTGAGGTACATCGGTATTTGGTACCGAGGAAACTGCTGGTGGTGCTGGTATCATTGGCCGAGTTGATCCGAGGACCACCTGTAAAACCAAACAAGATAACTCAGACTACGTATTTTTTCACCTTAGCAAGTGATATTCCTGTAAAGTCCTTATAGGGGTATGGGACCTATTATCAAGAATTCTTTGGACCTGGGGTTTTTTGGATAACGGATCTTTCTGTAATTTGGATCTTCATACCTCAAGTCTACTGGAAAATCATGTAAACATTAAATAAACCCAATAGGGTGAATTTGCTTCCAATAACTATATCTTAGTTGGAATCAAGGTTATGAAACTGTTTTATTATTACAGAGAAAAAGGAAATAATTTTTAAAAAAAATTGGATTAGTTGAATAAAATGAAGTCTATGGAAGATGGACTTTCCGTAATTCGGAGCTTCTTGGATAATGGGTTTCCAGATAACGGATCCCACACCTGTAATATTTAGGACTTAGGAGCACATTAAGCACAAATCAGGTGATTAAGCCAAGTGTGGGAAAGAAAAGGATGGATTATATACTGCACCTGAATATCTCTCATTGTTCTTAATCAGTATGGCCTTGTTGATCTTCTCTAGCTCTTTGTAGAGGTGTTTCAGGTGGGCCTTGATGTATCTGTAGTCCTGCCAGAACTCGTTCTTAAGGTGTAATTTCCACCATTTTGTGATCTTCACGCAGTCCTTGGCCATCCACAGATCGTAGAGTGCAAACCTGATGTCAAAGGTGATCTTGTCCCTGATGCACTCGAGATAAGGGCCCGCGAGTGGATCCTCAAAATCCCTGATCTCAAAGATGTCCAGATCAGGCGAGATCCACGGTGCGGGCTAGAAAAATGTAAGAAGCAAGAAAACATTGAGGTCAGGGCACACACTATGCTAAACCCTGTCAAATTTCTGTTTCGTTGTATTTACACAGAAGATATGACATGTTTAGCATTGGGTTAGCCCCTCCTTTAGCCCCTTGGATACCTTTCGCAGCAGTCAGAAAATAAAATGAGGAAATTAGCTGTGAGCACCTTTACCTTTTCAAAGCGCCACTGGTAGTATTGCCGGCTACTTGCACTCATGCCCATCTTTGATGTTCCTGTAATATAAAATAGAGATTTGGGAAGGTTAGAGTTAACGTAAAGATGTAAGACCCCCAAATAAACACAATAAAGAGGTAAACACAGCAGCATATTTACACCTTATTTAATAAGAACCCTTTTCATTCAGAAACTATGGTTTTAATATGGTTCCAATTAGAAACAAATGCTAACTTATGTATATAGAATGCCCCTCCCCACCAGCTCCCCATGTCCCCATTTTAAGACAATACCATCCCATTTTATTTGGTCCACAAATCAGCCCATTATTTCTGTCAGGGCCCTACTTTCCTCTGGATCAGCAGTTACACAAAAGGTAGACCTTGATGGACGTGTGTCTTTTTTCAGCCTCATCTACTGTTTAATACATATTACAGATGGGAACAGGGCCGCCATTAGAAATCACGGGGCCCCGTACAACAAAATTTTCGTTGCCCCCTGGGCCCTGCCCACACTTGCGCCCGAGCCCCACCCTAGATACCACCCACTCCACATCACAGTTAAAAGACCACACAGACATCAGCGCTAAAAAAGTAACCCCCCCCCACACACAAGTTATAAAACGCAATTATAAGTTAAAGAAAATAGTGCTAAAAATCAGCGCTAAAAAAGTAACCCCCCAGCCAAGTTATAAAACGCTATTATAAGTTAAAAAAAAAAAACATTGGCGCCATGGCCCCCCCATAAATGTTTTTTTTAAAAAGCATTGGTGACAGAGCCCCCCTTACAAGTTAAAAAAAATTGGGGCCCCAAAAAATATTTTTTAAAAAAACATTGGTGGCAGGGGCCTCTAGAATATTATAATAAAACATTGGTGGCCAGGGGATTTAAAAAATAAAACACAAATTGGTGTTCAGTAAAACTGAACTCATGGCTTCAGGACTTAAACTTCGCCTCTTTTCATGACTTCGGCCTTTTCGCCGCTTCGGGAGTTCGGCTTCGGCTGTTTTCATGACTTCGGGTCCTTTGGCTGCTCGGCTTTTTGGCACTTCCGCATTTCGGCTGTTCGGAACTTGAAAAATGGCCACATGGCTCGGGCGCTCTCAAGGGGGCCCAGCTCTTTCAAAAGTGCAGCACTGCTGGGCCCCCCTTCATGCCAGGGACACTTGTCCCCCCTGTCCCCCCCTGATGGCGGCCCTGGATCCTTACCTTCTTCCAAATAACCCGCAATGGGTTGGGCAAGTTGTTCTTCTGCTCCTGATGAACGTTGATAGTCTTTAAAAAGACTTTTGTGTTTCTTCTTTCTCCTTCTGCTCCTGGGAATCGATGAGAATCACTAGGAATCGCTGGGAATCACTAGGAATCACTGGAAATCACTAGGAATCGCTCGTATTTCACTTTATGGGAAGAGAAAGAGAGAGAAGAGATTGTGAACTGAACCCTCTCTGCCATAAATATATCTGTATATACTGGATTTCCCTTAATAGTTCAATACTGCTCTACTGGATATAGTTGTGCCTTATAAATAACCAGTAACACCAATCAGCAGCAACTTTAATAGAATAAAGGAGCTGATTGGGAGAGACAGAATTTATTGGTGCAATCAAGGGCCCTAGACACCCCTGCTAATCTAGGTTGGGTCCTGGTGATACAATGCACAAACTAATAGTTAAATGAACACTTGGAATCACCCTCATTCATTTCTTTGCCAATTGCTTTCACCAGGGCTCAATTAAATTGAATTTAGAATTGAACGGGAGTCATCAATCAAATCCCAAATCCCCCTCTGTGCCATTGCTGTAAAGCTGTATGTTACTGGCGGGGTTTAATAGGGGCAGAAGAAACTGGTTCCCATTAGAGGCCCAGGTGAGTAAAGGGCCCACTGGGGCTTTTCATAACCAGTCAAGCTCTGATCATTGCCCCTGCACCCATAACACAAGGCACCCTAATTCTAGGCTTGTGCTACTTGTCTTTCTTCTCAGGTCCTCCCTTACCCATCATCTACTCTAATGCTGAGGCCACTAGGATGAGTGATGAGTGGGACAGTTGGCCAATGGCAGTTGGAAAAATGGCAGTTGACAGTTACAGCTAAAGAGCAGCTGAGTATATGGTCTAACACTTCAAAAGCTGTAACAAGTAAACAAGAAATACCAAACATACTATATTCTATAACTACAGGCCACAGGGGGTGCTGGGAATTGTAGTTAAGGCACAGCTAGATAAGCACAGGATTAGAGTTGGTGGGACAGCAAGTTCTCATGTTGTCTCATTCCCCTTAGCAATGGCACACAGGCAGATTTTGGGTACTTTGGCACCCACAAGTTTTAGTAGTTTGGGAAGGGGCATTTTCAAGGCCCCATCATTGATTGTACCCTTCCTTGTAGTTATACCCATTTGTACTCCCTGGTGGCTTATAACCAAAAATACCCCCCCCTTTTCCAATGAAATTGGAAAAGATGGAACTGGAAAGATAAACTGACATCTCCAATGGACAATTTCATGACAAGCACCTTCCCAGACAATTACAGTAGCAGGCAATAGTGGGGCAATTTTGGGAGCTTTGGCTCTAGACTAAAGTCCGGACTGGGATTTAAAAATGGCCCTGGAATTTGAGACACACATAGGCCCTCATAGCCCCCCCAGCAGCCCAATAAATAGTGACTGTCTATGGCATCTTACAGCAGCCCTTTTGTCATTTGCCAGATCCCACAGATTGCCAGTCCGGGCCTGGCTCTAGTCCCCGCACTACTATAAATCATGGAAGCCACACTGCCCAAACTATCCCCTTGTATTATTGATACCCCCCTCCCCCCATAAAGTATGTTCCACTTACCTCTGAATCCAGAAATGAAATACTGGTCACTTGTGCCTGAGCTGTTAAGTCACCTTCCCTGGAAGCTTTCAGCCAATCAGTGCTGAGCTGGGAGTGATGTCATCCTCAAGTAAGGCATGATATACCAGTAATTGGCAGCCAATCACATCAGTCACACACATGTGCATTTATGAAAATACAACAAATAGACATTAAACATAAGCAGTCATAGAACCAGGGCCACCATCAGAACTCACTGGTCGCTGACTGGACTCTCCCATGCCCAATGAAGGAAGGTCCTGCTGAGATCTCCTCTCTTAGCCCATCAGCTACAACTCTGCTACTGGTTCTGGCTTTGAATGCTGGGAATTGTAGTTTAGCAGTGGCTAGAGAGATACAGTTATGGGATCACTGAGGCAGACAGTATTATTCTGTTGGGAATATGTTTTTTCACTTTACTCTTTTGCAGCTCTTTATGTTTAAATTGGAATAATTTTCTTGTTCAAATGTTCTACCTCCCTAGCATCCAGGCAGAGGCTTAAATAGACATAGAAAGGCATAGTATCCCTTGACGCTTGCAGCCTATTGCCACAGCCTATTGTTACTTGTCTATAGAGACTGAGACTAGAGCTGCACCCAACAAATATGCTTTAGTAGGGTGCAGCAGACCCAGCAAGGGCCTAAACATTCCCCCTAAGCCGTGCACCCTAACCTTTTTTTAATTTAAAAAACTACATTTATAGGCACCCGAGGGCCGCCCCCCAAAACCTGCCGCCTTAGGCACAGGCCCTCGGGTTTCTTAATATAAATACTCCCCTGTCCTCTCCAAGAGATAACACGGCACCTACATCAGTAGCAGTTTCTGGAAACCGCAGATATTTTGTATGTACAATACTGTAGCAGGTGCTGAGGAAGGCATCCACCTTCTAATTAAATCTGACAAGGACAGTCAAAGTAAACTTTATTGTAATCTCAGCAGTATACGGATACACAGTGAGATGAAACGACGTGGCTCCAGCTAGTATATATCACAAAAAAGCACATAGAATACACAATATATATTTAAACATTTGAAATGTACAATATATTGGCAGAAATTGGATATATACATGTGTAAACCTTTAGAATTGTGCAAATAAATGAACAGTTCACAAAGTTCAGTTCCCAGTTCAGGTGTATCTGGAATGTAGTGGGAGGGCAGGCAGTGAGTTGACGATAAAAAAGCTTTCGCGCGGCCTGGTTGTTCGGGCTTTAATGCTGCGAATGTTTAATGCTGCGAATGCTGCAGTGTTTGCATGCAGTGCTTCCTTTTATGAGGACTGCGAGAAAAACCAAATTGTTTGTTGCATAATATTTCCACACACTCCCTCTCTCACACACACACACGTCATAATAGAGGATATTCTGTTGCCATATGTAAAAAAATGGACCAGAAAAATGGTGTAAAGTCAGTGAAACGTATTATGCATTAAATATTGGTGGGACCGTGGGGCCACAAAAAGTTGTATAACATATGGAAATACTTAAAATGAGGCTATGTAAAATGGAGGCATCACTGTATGTATCTAGTTGTAACAGGAACTCTAGAGGGAATAACTTTCTACAAACCTCTGGCTAGTAATTTTGTTAAGAAAGTAGAAAATACCAAGTGTTGTCCTGGCAAACAAGGAGTTTGTGTCACTAACAGAATGGCAATGCTATACATGTGCAACAGTTACTACTCGAAATATTTATAGAAAAGCTGTTGTTAGGTTTGTGTGAAAACCCAAAATGTGGGTACTAGTAAATTGTGAAATATGTTTTCTTCCTTGCCCCCCCCCTGGAAACTTTTCTGCGGACCCCATGGCTGCTGCACCAAGGAAACCCACCAAATCCCAGTATGGGTTACTCTTTATTCATTTTGCATGTACATTATGTACACTTTTAATCTGCCAATGTACAGGCCAGAACATGGTGCATAGACAGAAAAGCAGAGCTGTGAAGTCGGAGTTTGGGAGGAATTTTGGGTATCTGGAGTCGCCAAAAGCTTTAGTTTATTTTGGATTAACAGTTATATGCGAGGTTTAATATTCAATACAAGTTTTTTTTTTGGTTTATGTAGTTTAAAAACAGAGGAGTTGGAAGTACTATAAAATGAGGAGTAGGAGTCGAAGGATTTATGTACAGACTCCAGCCCTGCAGATAACAAAACAAAGAGGAGCCGCAGCTCCTCTTCACTTCCCGCTGTTCCAATTGTTTAGACCAAATCTGCCATACACAGCCCACCTAAACCCACCTACCCCGTCCCGCCCAATCCCACCACTATATGGCAGTCCAATAGGGTTGCGGCCTTCCTATATATTTATCTTTTTTCCCTATTAATAACATTGGGATCAATCGTCATTTTTACGCGGCCAGGCCGGTAAAATACCAGCCAGGTGGCAACCCTACAGTCCAAGTACCCCGCCATAGACAGAGGCTCCTTAACCTCAATGATGGTAGTCCTGGCTCACACACGGTACCATAATGCTTTAAAAACAGAAATAAAAAATGGTTTGGTAGGCTATCCATACGTTCAGTGTGTGAGCCAAGTGGTCAGATGCGGTATCGTATTGGCTAGTATGCCATCACTTTTTAGCCAGAAGTGGGCCCGCACCGTTTGCCATAGATTGGCCGTCAGCCGGTTTTCGCCCCGGAATTGCCTATCACCTTTTAGCCGAAGTGGTGATCACGTTTTAGCCGGAAGTTGTGTCACCTTTTTGCCAGAATTGCCGGCACTTTTTATCCGGAATTGTTGACACTTTTTATCCGGTATTACCATCACTTTTTAGCCGGAATTGGCGTCACTTTTTAGCCGGAATTGCCGTAACTTTTAAGCCGGAATTGCAGTCACTTTTTTATCCGGTATTGCCGTAACGGTTTTTGCCGGAATTGCCGGTATTGCCGTAACGGTTTTTGCCAGAAATGCCATCACCTTTTAGCCGGAGTTGCCAACACCTTTTAGCCAGAATTGCTGTCACTTTTTAGCCAGAATTGGCATCACTTTTTAGCCGGAAGTGCCGCCACTTTTTAGCCGGAAGTGCCGTTACTTTTTTGCCGGTAGTGCCACCATTTTTTAGCCGGAAGTACTTTCACTTTTTTCCTGGAAGTGCGGTCACTTTTTAGCCGGACATGCCATCACCTTTAGCCGTAATTGCCGTCATCTTTTTGCCGGAATTGCCGTCACTTTTTTCCTGGAATTACCGTTACTTTTTAGCGGGAAGCGCCATCACCTCTTAGTTATAATTGCCGTCATCTTTTTGCCGGAATTGCCGTCACTTTTTATCCGGCATTCTCGTCACGTTTAGCCGGAAGCGCCGTTACGTATTAGCTGGAAGCGCTGTCACTTTATGTTTAAATATTTTATTTGATTTTCACATTAAACAAATAAAATCAATAGACAGCAAATATTATGCAGAAGAAGAGAAAGAAAAAAAATGGTACAGTCGACTAAATAGTATGTTATTGTCAAAAAGTATACCATACTAGAAAATTAACAAGAACTAACAAAAATGAACTAAGCCAGTGGATGCAAATATAATAAAAGAAAAAAAGAAAAATCTCATTAATAATCTGGAATGTCGGATAGATCTTTTACAGATGAAGAAACCGCATTATATGATCACCAGTTTTAGAGTTGCATATTTCAAAATAAGGACACCAAATCTGCCTAAAAAAATCTTTAGAATCACTTTCTTGAGATTTAATAATTAAGGCTTCTTGCCAGCTAAGCTGATTCATATAAGAAATGGTGTCCGATAACGAGGGGGGTTCCTTTTGTAGCCAAAAATTAAGTAAAGCTTTCCTGGAAGCAGCTAGAAAATAAGTAGTAAGTAATTCACTTTCATGGGAGATAAACATTAACTTAGAAATTAAAGAAAGCATAGTATTATCTAGATGCAGTACTGTAAAACCCAGAGACAATTTAATTTTTATCTTCAATCTTGAATTCAAAAAACTAGTGACTTCCTTCCAAAATATATAAATCTTTGGGCAGGACCATAAGTAATGGAAAAGTGAAACATTAGTCTCATCGCATTTAGGGCAAAATGATAGGGGAGTATTAGAAATACTTTTAGAAAACATTTCCCCATAGCCTAAATGGATAAGCTTTAAAATGCTGAACTCTCCAACTCTCTGCTAGAATTAATTTATTATGATTATAAATAGATTTCACCTAGAACTCAGACCATTTGATGGAAGAATTTGATAATGGGTGTGAGTCTGTACTATAAATATTCCAACATTTTTTAGATAAAGAGCCAATAGAAATTGAACAGAGGAGTTCCATAAATTCTGCCAATTCATCTGCTAGTTTGTGGTCAGCTAAAACCAGATTTTTGTTGTTATGGAGTAGAGAAAGACCACATTGACAAGCTAAATAATAGTATCTATCATAATCATGAAGCTTATACTCTTCCTTGAGCTTTGACCAAGACATTAGGGTTTTTGTAAGTGGGTCAAAAATGTCTTTTACTAAAACGAATAAGTTTCTCTTATTCTTATAAAGATATTTGATATATTGAAAAAAAGGGCCCGTGATACCAATTTTTTTAAGGCAAATAAATAGATGTTCCCAAGTAATATTATCAAATGCCTTCTCAGCATCAATATTAAGAATAGAACAAGGGATTTTATGTTTTTTGGCAAAATATAAAGTATGGATCAAAGCCCTAATATTCTTAACTCCTGATCTATTCTTAATAAAACCATTTTGGGCCTCGGAGATTATAAAGGGAAGAATTAAAGAAATCAGCAAGGACCTTGGATAATATCTTGATATCCTGATTTAATAAGGAAATAGGCCTATAAGAGGAGGGGAGGGATAAGACTTTCTCTTTTTTTGGGATGACTCTAAGATTTGATATTTCATTAGAAGGTAGACTTTTCCCCAAAAATAAAATTTCATTAAATAGGTTTGTTAAAAAAGGTGAGATTTTATCTTTCATCATTTTGTAAAAGGAAGGAGTTAATCCATCAGGGCCACCTGCTTTTGCAGTTTTCAAATTATTAAAAACATTGAACACTTCCTCTGTAGAAATTGGACTATTTAGTTTTTCCAACTGAACTGAACTGAATCTGAGGAATTTTACAATTTTCAAAGAATATTTCCATTTTCTCAGAATTTATATTTGGATTAGAGTACAAATCTTTATAATAATCTTTGAAAATGCTGACAATTTTATTTGGATCATTTGTTAACTGGTTCTGAGTATCTTTAATCCTAATAAGATTAGCCTGCTTATTTCTAGTAAGATTAAAAAGCAAATTGTTTGCTTTGTTACTTAAATTATTAATCCTAGCCTGCGAAAAAGATGTAAAAAAAATTTGCCTCAATTTGATCCAGATCTTAAGTTCTTCTAAAATATTCTTATATTTTTGAGCATTTTCAAACAAGGGATGCTGTTTAAATCGAAGGTAAAAGTTTGTCTTTTACTCAATTCAAGAAAATTTTTGTGAACTTTTCTAAAGAAGTGACATTTAAAAGAAGATATTTCCCCTCAAGCCACCGCCTTCCAAGTTTCCCATAATAAGGATGGGTCATTCGAGTGTATTTTGTTTTCATTAATAAATAAATCCCATCTACTATGAAGCATCTTTAAAAAGTCTGGATTATCTTTTAGCGAATCAGGAAAGGGCCAAGAGACATAGTTTCTAGGAGCAGGTGAAATGGAGACCAAAAATGAAATTGGTGCATGGTCTGAGATATTAATATTTCCTATAGTTGCTTCAATAGTTCTATGTATCAGATTATTGGAAATTAGAAAATAATCAATTCTTGTACCTATATGATGAACAGATGAGAAAAAGGTCAAATTGTTTTCAGCGGGGTGAAAAAGCCTCCAAATATCATTAAGGTTGGTGTCTCTGCAATAGTTATGTAGGAGATTCGATTTCTTATCAGGATTATTTAATTTCCAATCAGATCTATCTAAAGAACTAAGAAAGGGCTCATTCAAGTCCCCTGCCAGAATTATATTATTAGCAGGAAGCAAAGAAATTTGTTTTTTAAGCCAATTAAAATAATCAGATTTAGAACTATTTGGAGCATACACGGAACACAAGTGCCACACAACATCATTAATGAGTACAGTAGTAATCAGTAATAGCATAAGGAACTAAAGTCAATGACTTTTTAACTGAATAACAAAACAGAAATATCGAGTAATAGGACACTTCCTTTTTTCCCTAAGGATGGAAAAACTAAAAACTCTCTCTCTATGAGATGAGTTGAACAGAGAGGATAACGCCCGCTACAGGGGTTTTTTTAAAATAAAAAGTTGAATCCCTTTAAGAGTCAAGTGTCAGGAATCATGTCATCTTCACTGGAGTGTGGAAGGCTTCCCAACCTGGGAGGAAGCGGAGATCTAGACCTAGATTTGGCCTGCACTTGAGAAGTTTTGCATCGATTATAAGTCTAGATTGTCGAGATGTATCATATCTTTTCCATCTTTGATCCTTTGGGGGAGAGCCAAGTTTCGATTTGGATGTTGCAACTGAAGCAAGATTTCCACTCTTATTCTTTTCTAGATGTGAAGTAAATGTATGTGCCTCACCAGGATCATTGAAAACTCTTACTCCAGAAGGCAAAAAGATCTTTAGTTTAGCAGGATACAACAAGGAAAATTGATATGTAGGTTAGCCAGAGATTGGCAAGATTTAGAAAATTCCTTTCATTTTTGGGACAAAAGCAGTGAGTAGTCCTGAAATATCAAGATTTTATTCCCTTCCACATTAAGTGCTCTCAATTTTTTGTAGGCTTTAAATAGTCTATTTTTGTCTGAATAGTCCAGGTATTTGACAATTACAGCTCTTGGTCTCATGGGTTGGAAATCCTTAAGGGGTCCAATCCGGTGGTTTCTCTCTATTTTGAAGCTTTGGCATTCTTGAGGGAGACCACGTTTGAGGGGATTTGTTTTAGAAATCAAGGTGTTTAATGAGTCATTTTGAAAAGATTCAGGTATGTTTATGAATCTGAGATTGTTTCTCCTAGATCTATTTTCCAGGTCAACCACTTTCATCTTAAGTTCTTGAGTTTGTTTCTCTAAAGAGTCCAACCTGGATGAAGAATCAATCATATCGTCTTGTATTTGAGAAACCACCTCCTCGATGTCTCCAAATCGTTTATCATGTGTAGAGAGTTTCTCTGAGATGTTATTTATTTTGATCTGTAGTTTGTCGATGGCTTTGCCAATTGTAGACTCAATGACTGGATTAATGAGTCTGGCTACTTCAGCCGCAATAAGAGAGTAGTCATCAGATAAAGATGATTTAAATGAAGCAGATTTGTGAGGGATTCTACAATGACAGAAGCACCTTGCATATATCAGCCCCTTTGGAAAATGAACCGTCACACTTAGATGATATGGCCAGATAAAGGGAGTCAAGCTGCTCTTTGAGCTATAATGAATATGAATGCTTGGTTACTAAAATGGCAGGTGCTGAGGTAAATATTTCAGGTACCACAGCAGAGTCTTTGTGGGGCCGGGCAAATTTACTACCCACTTCGGAGTTCAGTAAGAACACCCTCTGTGACAGCCATCACAGAAATCTCAATCCGAGAGGCTTGTTTCTTTTAGCCGAACTGCTCCCCCAGTAGCGAGACCAAATAATGTCCCGCAGGCACGGTTACTAAAATGGCAGGTGCTGAGGTGAATTTATAGAAAGCCGCAGCTTACTCCGTGCGTGTCAGCGCACCAGCAAGACAGTCTCTACCCAGATCAATCAGCCAGTCCACGATCCGGTAAGGACAAATTTGGGGAGGGAAACAGAAATGATATGCAGATTCTGTACCCTGGCTAGCGGGAGCCCTAATTCTGCGCCTCCATCCTTGCGGGCGCCAAACCGGAAGTCCGCGCCGTAAATGGCATCATCTTTTTGCCGGAATTGCCGTCACTTTTTATCCGGTATTGCCGTCACTTTTTTGCCGGAATTGCCGTCACTTTTTAACCGTAAGTGCCGTCACTTTTTTTGCCATAAATGCTGTCACTTTTTATCCGGTATTGCCATCACTGTTTGCCGGAATTGCCGTCATTTTTTGCCGGTAGTGCCGGCACTTTTTAGCCGGAATTGCCATCACTTTTTTAGCCGCAAGTGCCGTCACATTTTTATCCGGTATTGCCGTAACGGTTTTGCCGGAATTGCCGTCACTTTTTAGCCGGAAGTGGTGTCACTTTTTAGCCGGAAGTGGTGTCACCTTTTTGCCAGAAATGCCGTCACTTTTTGCCGGAATTGCCATCACTTTTTAGACAGAATTCCCATCACTTTTTATCTGATATTGCCATCACTTTTTTAGCCAGAAGTGCCGTCACCGTTTAGCCATAATTGCCGTCACGGTTTTTGCCGGAATTGCCGTCACTTTTTAGCCGGAAGTGGTGTCACCTTTTTGCCAGAAATGCCGTCACTTTTTGCCGGAATTGCCATCACTTTTTAGACGGAATTCCCATCACTTTTTATCTGATATTGCCATCACTTTTTTTAGCCAGAAGTGCCGTCACCGTTTAGCCATAATTGCCGTCACGTTTTTTTGCCGGAATTGCCGTCACTTTTTAGCCGGAAGTGGTGTTACCTTTTTGCCGGAATTGCCAACACTTTTTATCCGGTATTGCCATCACTTTTTAGCCGGAATTGCCGCCACTTGTTAGCCGGAATTGCCATCACTTTTTTTTGCCGCAAGTGCCGTCACGTTTTTATCCGGTATTGCCGTAACGGTTTTTGCCGGAATTGCCGGTATTGCCGTAACGGTTTTTGCCGGAATTGCTGTCACTTTTTAGCCGGAAGTGGTGCCACTTTTTAACCGGAAGTGGTGTCACCTTTTTGCCGGAAATGCCGTCACTTTTTGCCGGAATCCCCGTCACTTTTTAGACGGAATTCCCGTCACTTTTTATCCGGTATTGCCATCACTTTTTAGCCAGAAGTGCCGTCACCGTTTAGCCATAATTGCCGTCACGGTTTTGCCGGAATTGCCATCACCTTTTAGCCGGAAGTGGTGTCACGTTTTAGCCGGAAGTGGTGTCACCTTTTTGCCAGAATTGCCGGCACTTTTTATCCGGAATTGTTGACACTTTTTATCCGGTATTACCATCACTTTTTAGCCGGAATTGGCGTCACTTTTTAGCCGGAATTGCCGTAACTTTTAAGCCGGAATTGCAGTCACTTTTTTATCCGGTATTGCCGTAACGGTTTTTGCCGGAATTGCCGGTATTGCCGTAACGGTTTTTGCCAGAAATGCCGTCACTTTTTAGCCGGAGTTGCCAACACCTTTTAGCCAGAATTGCTGTCACTTTTTAGCCAGAATTGGCATCACTTTTTAGCCGGAAGTGCCTGCCACTTTTTAGCCGGAAGTGCCGTTACTTTTTTGCCGGTAGTGCCACCATTTTTTAGCCGGAAGTACTTTCACTTTTTTCCTGGAAGTGCGGTCACTTTTTAGCCGGACATGCCATCACCTTTAGCCGTAATTGCCGTCATCTTTTTGCCGGAATTGCCGTCACTTTTTTCCTGGAATTACCGTTACTTTTTAGCGGGAAGCGCCATCACCTCTTAGTTATAATTGCCGTCATCTTTTTGCCGGAATTGCCGTCACTTTTTATCCGGCATTCTCGTCACGTTTAGCCGGAAGCGCCGTTACGTATTAGCTGGAAGCGCCGTCACTTTATGTTTAAATATTTTATTTGATTTTCACATTAAACAAATAAAATCAATAGACAGCAAATATTATGCAGAAGAAGAGAAAGAAAAAAAATGGTACAGTCGACTAAATAGTATGTTATTGTCAAAAAGTATACCATACTAGAAAATTAACAAGAACTAACAAAAATGAACTAAGCCAGTGGATGCAAATATAATAAAAGAAAAAAAGAAAAATCTCATTAATAATCTGGAATGTCGGATAGATCTTTTACAGATGAAGAAACCGCATTATATGATCACCAGTTTTAGAGTTGCATATTTCAAAATAAGGACACCAAATCTGCCTAAAAAAATCTTTAGAATCACTTTCTTGAGATTTAATAATTAAGGCTTCTTGCCAGCTAAGCTGATTCATATAAGAAATGGTGTCCGATAACGAGGGGGGTTCCTTTTGTAGCCAAAAATTAAGTAAAGCTTTCCTGGAAGCAGCTAGAAAATAAGTAGTAAGTAATTCACTTTCATGGGAGATAAACATTAACTTAGAAATTAAAGAAAGCATAGTATTATCTAGATGCAGTACTGTAAAACCCAGAGACAATTTAATTTTTATCTTCAATCTTGAATTCAAAAAACTAGTGACTTCCTTCCAAAATATATAAATCTTTGGGCAGGACCATA
The DNA here is from genome assembly GCF_017654675.1 of Xenopus laevis. Lineage (NCBI taxonomy): Eukaryota > Metazoa > Chordata > Amphibia > Anura > Pipidae > Xenopus > Xenopus laevis. The sequence continues at coordinate 64,849,753 of NC_054384.1, forward strand.
AGTAATGGAAAAGTGAAACATTAGTCTCATCGCATTTAGGGCAAAATGATAGGGGAGTATTAGAAATACTTTTAGAAAACATTTCCCCATAGCCTAAATGGATAAGCTTTAAAATGCTGAACTCTCCAACTCTCTGCTAGAATTAATTTATTATGATTATAAATAGATTTCACCTAGAACTCAGACCATTTGATGGAAGAATTTGATAATGGGTGTGAGTCTGTACTATAAATATTCCAACATTTTTTAGATAAAGAGCCAATAGAAATTGAACAGAGGAGTTCCATAAATTCTGCCAATTCATCTGCTAGTTTGTGGTCAGCTAAAACCAGATTTTTGTTGTTATGGAGTAGAGAAAGACCACATTGACAAGCTAAATAATAGTATCTATCATAATCATGAAGCTTATACTCTTCCTTGAGCTTTGACCAAGACATTAGGGTTTTTGTAAGTGGGTCAAAAATGTCTTTTACTAAAACGAATAAGTTTCTCTTATTCTTATAAAGATATTTGATATATTGAAAAAAAGGGCCCGTGATACCAATTTTTTTAAGGCAAATAAATAGATGTTCCCAAGTAATATTATCAAATGCCTTCTCAGCATCAATATTAAGAATAGAACAAGGGATTTTATGTTTTTTGGCAAAATATAAAGTATGGATCAAAGCCCTAATATTCTTAACTCCTGATCTATTCTTAATAAAACCATTTTGGGCCTCGGAGATTATAAAGGGAAGAATTAAAGAAATCAGCAAGGACCTTGGATAATATCTTGATATCCTGATTTAATAAGGAAATAGGCCTATAAGAGGAGGGGAGGGATAAGACTTTCTCTTTTTTTGGGATGACTCTAAGATTTGATATTTCATTAGAAGGTAGACTTTTCCCCAAAAATAAAATTTCATTAAATAGGTTTGTTAAAAAAGGTGAGATTTTATCTTTCATCATTTTGTAAAAGGAAGGAGTTAATCCATCAGGGCCACCTGCTTTTGCAGTTTTCAAATTATTAAAAACATTGAACACTTCCTCTGTAGAAATTGGACTATTTAGTTTTTCCAACTGAACTGAACTGAATCTGAGGAATTTTACAATTTTCAAAGAATATTTCCATTTTCTCAGAATTTATATTTGGATTAGAGTACAAATCTTTATAATAATCTTTGAAAATGCTGACAATTTTATTTGGATCATTTGTTAACTGGTTCTGAGTATCTTTAATCCTAATAAGATTAGCCTGCTTATTTCTAGTAAGATTAAAAAGCAAATTGTTTGCTTTGTTACTTAAATTATTAATCCTAGCCTGCGAAAAAGATGTAAAAAAAATTTGCCTCAATTTGATCCAGATCTTAAGTTCTTCTAAAATATTCTTATATTTTTGAGCATTTTCAAACAAGGGATGCTGTTTAAATCGAAGGTAAAAGTTTGTCTTTTACTCAATTCAAGAAAATTTTTGTGAACTTTTCTAAAGAAGTGACATTTAAAAGAAGATATTTCCCCTCAAGCCACCGCCTTCCAAGTTTCCCATAATAAGGATGGGTCATTCGAGTGTATTTTGTTTTCATTAATAAATAAATCCCATCTACTATGAAGCATCTTTAAAAAGTCTGGATTATCTTTTAGCGAATCAGGAAAGGGCCAAGAGACATAGTTTCTAGGAGCAGGTGAAATGGAGACCAAAAATGAAATTGGTGCATGGTCTGAGATATTAATATTTCCTATAGTTGCTTCAATAGTTCTATGTATCAGATTATTGGAAATTAGAAAATAATCAATTCTTGTACCTATATGATGAACAGATGAGAAAAAGGTCAAATTGTTTTCAGCGGGGTGAAAAAGCCTCCAAATATCATTAAGGTTGGTGTCTCTGCAATAGTTATGTAGGAGATTCGATTTCTTATCAGGATTATTTAATTTCCAATCAGATCTATCTAAAGAACTAAGAAAGGGCTCATTCAAGTCCCCTGCCAGAATTATATTATTAGCAGGAAGCAAAGAAATTTGTTTTTTAAGCCAATTAAAATAATCAGATTTAGAACTATTTGGAGCATACACGGAACACAAGTGCCACACAACATCATTAATGAGTACAGTAGTAATCAGTAATAGCATAAGGAACTAAAGTCAATGACTTTTTAACTGAATAACAAAACAGAAATATCGAGTAATAGGACACTTCCTTTTTTCCCTAAGGATGGAAAAACTAAAAACTCTCTCTCTATGAGATGAGTTGAACAGAGAGGATAACGCCCGCTACAGGGGTTTTTTTAAAATAAAAAGTTGAATCCCTTTAAGAGTCAAGTGTCAGGAATCATGTCATCTTCACTGGAGTGTGGAAGGCTTCCCAACCTGGGAGGAAGCGGAGATCTAGACCTAGATTTGGCCTGCACTTGAGAAGTTTTGCATCGATTATAAGTCTAGATTGTCGAGATGTATCATATCTTTTCCATCTTTGATCCTTTGGGGGAGAGCCAAGTTTCGATTTGGATGTTGCAACTGAAGCAAGATTTCCACTCTTATTCTTTTCTAGATGTGAAGTAAATGTATGTGCCTCACCAGGATCATTGAAAACTCTTACTCCAGAAGGCAAAAAGATCTTTAGTTTAGCAGGATACAACAAGGAAAATTGATATGTAGGTTAGCCAGAGATTGGCAAGATTTAGAAAATTCCTTTCATTTTTGGGACAAAAGCAGTGAGTAGTCCTGAAATATCAAGATTTTATTCCCTTCCACATTAAGTGCTCTCAATTTTTTGTAGGCTTTAAATAGTCTATTTTTGTCTGAATAGTCCAGGTATTTGACAATTACAGCTCTTGGTCTCATGGGTTGGAAATCCTTAAGGGGTCCAATCCGGTGGTTTCTCTCTATTTTGAAGCTTTGGCATTCTTGAGGGAGACCACGTTTGAGGGGATTTGTTTTAGAAATCAAGGTGTTTAATGAGTCATTTTGAAAAGATTCAGGTATGTTTATGAATCTGAGATTGTTTCTCCTAGATCTATTTTCCAGGTCAACCACTTTCATCTTAAGTTCTTGAGTTTGTTTCTCTAAAGAGTCCAACCTGGATGAAGAATCAATCATATCGTCTTGTATTTGAGAAACCACCTCCTCGATGTCTCCAAATCGTTTATCATGTGTAGAGAGTTTCTCTGAGATGTTATTTATTTTGATCTGTAGTTTGTCGATGGCTTTGCCAATTGTAGACTCAATGACTGGATTAATGAGTCTGGCTACTTCAGCCGCAATAAGAGAGTAGTCATCAGATAAAGATGATTTAAATGAAGCAGATTTGTGAGGGATTCTACAATGACAGAAGCACCTTGCATATATCAGCCCCTTTGGAAAATGAACCGTCACACTTAGATGATATGGCCAGATAAAGGGAGTCAAGCTGCTCTTTGAGCTATAATGAATATGAATGCTTGGTTACTAAAATGGCAGGTGCTGAGGTAAATATTTCAGGTACCACAGCAGAGTCTTTGTGGGGCCGGGCAAATTTACTACCCACTTCGGAGTTCAGTAAGAACACCCTCTGTGACAGCCATCACAGAAATCTCAATCCGAGAGGCTTGTTTCTTTTAGCCGAACTGCTCCCCCAGTAGCGAGACCAAATAATGTCCCGCAGGCACGGTTACTAAAATGGCAGGTGCTGAGGTGAATTTATAGAAAGCCGCAGCTTACTCCGTGCGTGTCAGCGCACCAGCAAGACAGTCTCTACCCAGATCAATCAGCCAGTCCACGATCCGGTAAGGACAAATTTGGGGAGGGAAACAGAAATGATATGCAGATTCTGTACCCTGGCTAGCGGGAGCCCTAATTCTGCGCCTCCATCCTTGCGGGCGCCAAACCGGAAGTCCGCGCCGTAAATGGCATCATCTTTTTGCCGGAATTGCCGTCACTTTTTATCCGGTATTGCCGTCACTTTTTTGCCGGAATTGCCGTCACTTTTTAACCGTAAGTGCCGTCACTTTTTATGCCATAAATGCTGTCACTTTTTATCCGGTATTGCCATCACTGTTTGCCGGAATTGCCGTCATTTTTTGCCGGTAGTGCCGGCACTTTTTAGCCGGAATTGCCATCACTTTTTTAGCCGCAAGTGCCGTCACATTTTTATCCGGTATTGCCGTAACGGTTTTGCCGGAATTGCCGTCACTTTTTAGCCGGAAGTGGTGTCACTTTTTAGCCGGAAGTGGTGTCACCTTTTTGCCAGAAATGCCGTCACTTTTTGCCGGAATTGCCATCACTTTTTAGACAGAATTCCCATCACTTTTTATCTGATATTGCCATCACTTTTTTAGCCAGAAGTGCCGTCACCGTTTAGCCATAATTGCCGTCACGGTTTTTGCCGGAATTGCCGTCACTTTTTAGCCGGAAGTGGTGTCACTTTTTAGCCGGAAGTGGTGTCACCTTTTTGCCAGAAATGCCGTCACTTTTTGCCGGAATTGCCATCACTTTTTAGACGGAATTCCCATCACTTTTTATCTGATATTGCCATCACTTTTTTTAGCCAGAAGTGCCGTCACCGTTTAGCCATAATTGCCGTCACGTTTTTTTGCCGGAATTGCCGTCACTTTTTAGCCGGAAGTGGTGTTACCTTTTTGCCGGAATTGCCAACACTTTTTATCCGGTATTGCCATCACTTTTTAGCCGGAATTGCCGCCACTTGTTAGCCGGAATTGCCATCACTTTTTTTTGCCGCAAGTGCCGTCACGTTTTTATCCGGTATTGCCGTAACGGTTTTTGCCGGAATTGCCGGTATTGCCGTAACGGTTTTTGCCGGAATTGCTGTCACTTTTTAGCCGGAAGTGGTGCCACTTTTTAACCGGAAGTGGTGTCACCTTTTTGCCGGAAATGCCGTCACTTTTTGCCGGAATCCCCGTCACTTTTTAGACGGAATTCCCGTCACTTTTTATCCGGTATTGCCATCACTTTTTAGCCAGAAGTGCCGTCACCGTTTAGCCATAATTGCCGTCACGGTTTTGCCGGAATTGCCATCACCTTTTAGCCGGAAGTGGTGTCACGTTTTAGCCGGAAGTGGTGTCACCTTTTTGCCAGAATTGCCGGCACTTTTTATCCGGAATTGTTGACACTTTTTATCCGGTATTACCATCACTTTTTAGCCGGAATTGGCGTCACTTTTTAGCCGGAATTGCCGTAACTTTTAAGCCGGAATTGCAGTCACTTTTTTATCCGGTATTGCCGTAACGGTTTTTGCCGGAATTGCCGGTATTGCCGTAACGGTTTTTTGCCAGAAATGCCGTCACTTTTTAGCCGGAATTGCCAACACTTTTTAGCCAGAATTGCTGTCACTTTTTAGCCAGAATTGGCATCACTTTTTAGCCGGAAGTGCTGCCACTTTTTAGCCGGAAGTGCCGTTACTTTTTTGCCGGTAGTGCCACCATTTTTTAGCCGGAAGTACTTTCACTTTTTTCCTGGAAGTGCGGTCACTTTTTAGCCGGACATGCCATCACCTTTAGCCATAATTGCCGTCATCTTTTTGCCGGAATTGCCGTCACTTTTTTCCTGGAATTACCGTTACTTTTTAGCGGGAAGCGCCATCACCTCTTAGTTATAATTGCCGTCATCTTTTTGCCGGAATTGCCGTCACTTTTTATCCGGCATTCTCGTCACGTTTAGCTTTGGATCATTTGTTAACTGGTTCTGAGTATCTTTAATCCTAATAAGATTAGCCTGCTTATTTCTAGTAAGATTAAAAAGCAAATTGTTTGCTTTGTTACTTAAATTATTAATCCTAGCCTGCGAAAAAGATGTAAAAAAAATTTGCCTCAATTTGATCCAGATCTTAAGTTCTTCTAAAATATTCTTATATTTTTGAGCATTTTCAAACAAGGGATGCTGTTTAAATCGAAGGTAAAAGTTTGTCTTTTACTCAATTCAAGAAAATTTTTGTGAACTTTTCTAAAGAAGTGACATTTAAAAGAAGATATTTCCCCTCAAGCCACCGCCTTCCAAGTTTCCCATAATAAGGATGGGTCATTCGAGTGTATTTTGTTTTCATTAATAAATAAATCCCATCTACTATGAAGCATCTTTAAAAAGTCTGGATTATCTTTTAGCGAATCAGGAAAGGGCCAAGAGACATAGTTTCTAGGAGCAGGTGAAATGGAGACCAAAAATGAAATTGGTGCATGGTCTGAGATATTAATATTTCCTATAGTTGCTTCAATAGTTCTATGTATCAGATTATTGGAAATTAGAAAATAATCAATTCTTGTACCTATATGATGAACAGATGAGAAAAAGGTCAAATTGTTTTCAGCGGGGTGAAAAAGCCTCCAAATATCATTAAGGTTGGTGTCTCTGCAATAGTTATGTAGGAGATTCGATTTCTTATCAGGATTATTTAATTTCCAATCAGATCTATCTAAAGAACTAAGAAAGGGCTCATTCAAGTCCCCTGCCAGAATTATATTATTAGCAGGAAGCAAAGAAATTTGTTTTTTAAGCCAATTAAAATAATCAGATTTAGAACTATTTGGAGCATACACGGAACACAAGTGCCACACAACATCATTAATGAGTACAGTAGTAATCAGTAATAGCATAAGGAACTAAAGTCAATGACTTTTTAACTGAATAACAAAACAGAAATATCGAGTAATAGGACACTTCCTTTTTTCCCTAAGGATGGAAAAACTAAAAACTCTCTCTCTATGAGATGAGTTGAACAGAGAGGATAACGCCCGCTACAGGGGTTTTTTTAAAATAAAAAGTTGAATCCCTTTAAGAGTCAAGTGTCAGGAATCATGTCATCTTCACTGGAGTGTGGAAGGCTTCCCAACCTGGGAGGAAGCGGAGATCTAGACCTAGATTTGGCCTGCACTTGAGAAGTTTTGCATCGATTATAAGTCTAGATTGTCGAGATGTATCATATCTTTTCCATCTTTGATCCTTTGGGGGAGAGCCAAGTTTCGATTTGGATGTTGCAACTGAAGCAAGATTTCCACTCTTATTCTTTTCTAGATGTGAAGTAAATGTATGTGCCTCACCAGGATCATTGAAAACTCTTACTCCAGAAGGCAAAAAGATCTTTAGTTTAGCAGGATACAACAAGGAAAATTGATATGTAGGTTAGCCAGAGATTGGCAAGATTTAGAAAATTCCTTTCATTTTTGGGACAAAAGCAGTGAGTAGTCCTGAAATATCAAGATTTTATTCCCTTCCACATTAAGTGCTCTCAATTTTTTGTAGGCTTTAAATAGTCTATTTTTGTCTGAATAGTCCAGGTATTTGACAATTACAGCTCTTGGTCTCATGGGTTGGAAATCCTTAAGGGGTCCAATCCGGTGGTTTCTCTCTATTTTGAAGCTTTGGCATTCTTGAGGGAGACCACGTTTGAGGGGATTTGTTTTAGAAATCAAGGTGTTTAATGAGTCATTTTGAAAAGATTCAGGTATGTTTATGAATCTGAGATTGTTTCTCCTAGATCTATTTTCCAGGTCAACCACTTTCATCTTAAGTTCTTGAGTTTGTTTCTCTAAAGAGTCCAACCTGGATGAAGAATCAATCATATCGTCTTGTATTTGAGAAACCACCTCCTCGATGTCTCCAAATCGTTTATCATGTGTAGAGAGTTTCTCTGAGATGTTATTTATTTTGATCTGTAGTTTGTCGATGGCTTTGCCAATTGTAGACTCAATGACTGGATTAATGAGTCTGGCTACTTCAGCCGCAATAAGAGAGTAGTCATCAGATAAAGATGATTTAAATGAAGCAGATTTGTGAGGGATTCTACAATGACAGAAGCACCTTGCATATATCAGCCCCTTTGGAAAATGAACCGTCACACTTAGATGATATGGCCAGATAAAGGGAGTCAAGCTGCTCTTTGAGCTATAATGAATATGAATGCTTGGTTACTAAAATGGCAGGTGCTGAGGTAAATATTTCAGGTACCACAGCAGAGTCTTTGTGGGGCCGGGCAAATTTACTACCCACTTCGGAGTTCAGTAAGAACACCCTCTGTGACAGCCATCACAGAAATCTCAATCCGAGAGGCTTGTTTCTTTTAGCCGAACTGCTCCCCCAGTAGCGAGACCAAATAATGTCCCGCAGGCACGGTTACTAAAATGGCAGGTGCTGAGGTGAATTTATAGAAAGCCGCAGCTTACTCCGTGCGTGTCAGCGCACCAGCAAGACAGTCTCTACCCAGATCAATCAGCCAGTCCACGATCCGGTAAGGACAAATTTGGGGAGGGAAACAGAAATGATATGCAGATTCTGTACCCTGGCTAGCGGGAGCCCTAATTCTGCGCCTCCATCCTTGCGGGCGCCAAACCGGAAGTCCGCGCCGTAAATGGCATCATCTTTTTGCCGGAATTGCCGTCACTTTTTATCCGGTATTGCCGTCACTTTTTTGCCGGAATTGCCGTCACTTTTTAACCGTAAGTGCCGTCACTTTTTTTGCCATAAATGCTGTCACTTTTTATCCGGTATTGCCATCACTGTTTGCCGGAATTGCCGTCATTTTTTGCCGGTAGTGCCGGCACTTTTTAGCCGGAATTGCCATCACTTTTTTAGCCGCAAGTGCCGTCACATTTTTATCCGGTATTGCCGTAACGGTTTTTGCCGGAATTGCCGTCACTTTTTAGCCGGAAGTGGTGTCACTTTTTAGCCGGAAGTGGTGTCACCTTTTTGCCAGAAATGCCGTCACTTTTTGCCGGAATTGCCATCACTTTTTAGACAGAATTCCCATCACTTTTTATCTGATATTGCCATCACTTTTTTAGCCAGAAGTGCCGTCACCGTTTAGCCATAATTGCCGTCACGGTTTTTGCCGGAATTGCCGTCACTTTTTAGCCGGAAGTGGTGTCACCTTTTTGCCAGAAATGCCGTCACTTTTTGCCGGAATTGCCATCACTTTTTAGACGGAATTCCCATCACTTTTTATCTGATATGCTCATCACTTTTTAGCCAGAGCAGTGCTTCGTCCCTTAGTCTCATAATTTGCTCGTGCACCGTCTTTTTGCCGGAATTTGCTTCATTCACGCTTTTAGCCGGAAGTTGGTGGTGTACCTTTTTTTGGCCGAGGAAATTTGACCAACCACTTTTTTATCTCCATAGGTATATTGCCATTCACTTTTTATTGCGCGGACCGGTCTAATTATGCGCTGGGCCACTTTTGTTTAGCCGGCATTATTTTGCCATTCCACTGTATTTGTTTTCTGCCGCACTTGAGTCTTCAATGTGCGTTCGGACGTTTTTATGCTCCCTGTATTGGTGAGTGGATATTTGCCTGTAAAGCGGTATTTTGTCCGGAATTGCCGGGCTGTGGTTATTTTCTGTCTGTAATCTGTTGGTGTTTGTCCGTGTAAGATGTCTGTCATCTGTTTTGAGCCGTGGATATATGTTGTCTGCTGGTGGGCTCATCTTTTTAATCTGGAAGAAGTCGGGTGTCACCTTTTTGCCGGAAATGCCGTCACTTTTTGCCGGAATCCCCGTCACTTTTAGCGGAATTTCCCGTCACTTTTATCCGGTATTGCCATCACTTTTAGCCAGAAGTGCCGTCACCGTTTAGCCAAATTGCCGTCACGGTTTTGCCGGAATTGCCATCACCTTTTTTAGCCGGAAGTGGTGTCACGTTTTAGCCGGAAGTTGGTGTTTCACCTTTTTGCCAGAATTGCCGGCACTTTTTATCCGGAATTGTTGACACTTTTTATCCGGTATTACCATCACTTTTTAGCCGGAATTGGCGTCACTTTTAGCCGGAATTGCCGTAACTTTTAAGCCGGAATTGCAGTCACTTTTTTATCCGGTATTGCCGTAACGGTTTTTGCCGCGAATTGCCGGTATTGCCGTAACGGTTTTTGCCAGAAATGCCGTCACTTTTTAGCCGGAGTTGCCAACACCTTTTAGCCAGAATTGCTGTCACTTTTTAGCCAGAATTGGCATCACTTTTTAGCCGGAAGTGCCGCCACTTTTTAGCCGGAAGTGCCGTTACTTTTTTGCCGGTAGTGCCACCATTTTTTAGCCGGAAGTACTTTCACTTTTTTCCTGGAAGTGCGGTCACTTTTTAGCCGGACATGCCATCACCTTTAGCCGTAATTGCCGTCATCTTTTTGCCGGAATTGCCGTCACTTTTTTCCTGGAATTACCGTTACTTTTTAGCGGGAAGCGCCATCACCTCTTAGTTATAATTGCCGTCATCTTTTTGCCGGAATTGCCGTCACTTTTTATCCGGCATTCTCGTCACGTTTAGCCGGAAGCGCCGTTATGTATTAGCTGGAAGCGCCGTCACTTTATGTTTAAATATTTTATTTGATTTTCACATTAAACAAATAAAATCAATAGACAGCAAATATTATGCAGAAGAAGAGAAAGAAAAAAAATGGTTCAGTCGACTAAATAGTATGTTATTGTCAAAAAGTATACCATACTAGAAAATTAACAAGAACTAACAAAAATGAACTAAGCCAGTGGATGCAAATATAATAAAAGAAAAAAAGAAAAATCTCATTAATAATCTGGAATGTCGGATAGATCTTTTACAGATGAAGAAACCGCATTATATGATCACCAGTTTTAGAGTTGCATATTTCAAAATAAGGACACCAAATCTGCCTAAAAAAATCTTTAGAATCACTTTCTTGAGATTTAATAATTAAGGCTTCTTGCCAGCTAAGCTGATTCATATAAGAAATGGTGTCCGATAACGAGGGGGGTTCCTTTTGTAGCCAAAAATTAAGTAAAGCTTTCCTGGAAGCAGCTAGAAAATAAGTAGTAAGTAATTCACTTTCATGGGAGATAAACATTAACTTAGAAATTAAAGAAAGCATAGTATTATCTAGATGCAGTACTGTAAAACCCAGAGACAATTTAATTTTTATCTTCAATCTTGAATTCAAAAAACTAGTAACTTCCTTCCAAAATATATAAATCTTTGGGCAGGACCATAAGTAATGGAAAAGTGAAACATTAGTCTCATCGCATTTAGGGCAAAATGATAGGGGAGTATTAGAAATACTTTTAGAAAACATTTCCCCATAGCCTAAATGGATAAGCTTTAAAATGCTGAACTCTCCAACTCTCTGCTAGAATTAATTTATTATGATTATAAATAGATTTCACCTAGAACTCAGACCATTTGATGGAAGAATTTGATAATGGGTGTGAGTCTGTACTATAAATATTCCAACATTTTTTAGATAAAGAGCCAATAGAAATTGAACAGAGGAGTTCCATAAATTCTGCCAATTCATCTGCTAGTTTGTGGTCAGCTAAAACCAGATTTTTGTTGTTATGGAGTAGAGAAAGACCACATTGACAAGCTAAATAATAGTATCTATCATAATCATGAAGCTTATACTCTTCCTTGAGCTTTGACCAAGACATTAGGGTTTTTGTAAGTGGGTCAAAAATGTCTTTTACTAAAACGAATAAGTTTCTCTTATTCTTATAAAGATATTTGATATATTGAAAAAAAGGGCCCGTGATACCAATTTTTTTAAGGCAAATAAATAGATGTTCCCAAGTAATATTATCAAATGCCTTCTCAGCATCAATATTAAGAATAGAACAAGGGATTTTATGTTTTTTGGCAAAATATAAAGTATGGATCAAAGCCCTAATATTCTTAACTCCTGCTGCTGAATTGTGCTTACTACAGGGGATACCTATGCTGCCATAGTTTTATGGGATGTCTCTGTACAGACTAAGAGCAAGCTAGCAAATTGAGGGGACTGTTCCTACTGATGTGTGCTTAGGACAGGGTAATACATATGCTGCCATAGTTATATAGTAAATTTTATGAGCAAACTTAGGGGCTGTTTATGCTAAATTGTGCTTAGTACAGAGGAATTACCCATGCTGCCCCTGTTTTATGGGATCATTCTGTAAAAGCTATAAACATTTTAGGGGACTGTTCCTGCTAAATTGTGCTTAGTACAGGGGAATTTCCATGCTGCCATATTTTTATGGGAACTCTCTATACAGGCTATGAGTAAACTTAGGGGCTGTTCCTGCTAAATTGTGCTTAGTACAGGGGAATTCCCATGCTGCCATATTTTTTGATATCTCTCTGTACAGTCTTTGAGCAAACTTAGGCATTCCTGAGCTGCCTGTTTTCGTTGTCGTCCACCTTGTAGGAGGGAGAGGTCGCTCTTAACCTCCTCTATTTTTAACGATAAGGCTGCCCAGCAATCAATTATTGAGGTGCATAGCAGCTGTACTGCCTGGTCTTAAAGCATTGTGCCGCAATCTTGTGGAGCAGTCCAGTCATAGAGTTCCAGCCTGGAGGCTGCATCTGAGCATGCTCTCTGGGTCTTGTTGCCAGCCTTAGTGGTGTCGGGGTATTTGGGATTCGGCCAAATCCCAGAATCCTTAATTAAAGATTCGACCGAATACCGAATCGGAATCTTAATTTGCATATGAAAACTGACAAGGAAGTAAAAATATTTTTTCCACTTTTTACATTCCTGTTTTGTGACCAATAGTTATGTAATTTCCCTTCCCACCCCTAATTTGAATATGCAAATCCTGGATTCAGTGCATGGAGCTTAGTACAAAGGAATACCTATACTTTTTAAAAGTGACTGCCTTTTTCTCTAATAATAAAACAGTGTCTTGTACTTGATGGTAACTAAGTTAAAGTTTATATGTTTTTAGCAGAATTAAGAGATGGAGATCAAAATTCCTTCTAGGGCTGGACAAGATTATACAGAAAATAGAATTTATGCAAATCTCTCTCAAAATGTTTTCCCTGCTGGTAATAAAAAGTTCCTTAAGTTACCTGAAGTTGCAGTGCCGAGTATGTTTTCCGACTGACTTTACTTTATTGCCGGTGGCAGAACAACCCGGATGCACCCAAAGAAGGAGAGAGCAATGGAGGGGAGGAGAATGCGATGAAGGGTGGGTAGAGAAAGCAACGGAGGGAGGGTGACAAGGGAGGGGAGAGCAAAGGGGAGTAAGGGGTGGGAACCCGGCTAGGGGAAGGCAGAAGACATTTTTAAAGGTAGCTCCCAGCGCCCCCTTTCATTGCGTCGTAGGACCTGCCTCTTCTGCCTGCTCCTAGTTCTGGCCCTGGCCAGTGGAAAAAACATTTCAGGGATATATTTCACCCATGGTAGCACAAATTGAAACGTGGGCATCATATCTCCCAGTGTGCCATTAATCTTTAAAGGCATTCACAAGTTATTGCATTGTAATTACAGGTATAGGATCCCTTATCCGGAAACCCGATAGCCATTCCGTAATTCGGAGCTTTCTGGATAGACTCCATTTTATCCAAATAATCCAAATTTTTTAAAAAAAATTCCTTTTTCTCTGTAATAATAAAACAGTAGCTTGTACTTGATCCCAACTAAGATATATTTAATCCTTATTGGAAGCAGAACCAGCCTATTGGGTTTATTTAATGTTTAAATTAATTTCTAGTAGACTTAAGGCATGAAGACCCAAAATACGGAAAGATCCATTATCCGGAAAACCCCAGGTCCCGAGCATTCTGGATAACAGGTCCCATACCTGTACCAACTTCTGCTCCTAGATGGCAGTGTAGAGTTGTGTTGGATCTATGTTACCTGTATATATAGTGTTTGGCCACTAGAGGGAGTGAGAGTAGTGAAACACATAGACAGGGATGGAGTTTAGAAGAAAATTGGAGACAAGCCACAGGGACAGATGTGCATCACAGGATGAACATCTACTGAAGAAGCCACCTTGCAGGAGAACCACAACCTGGACCCAAGTGAGTAGGAAGTGTGAGGCTCAGTTAGCATAGGTTTAGTTTTCTTATAGTGCACTGTAGCAGTGTTTATGAGTCAGGTCAGGACAGTGAACCAGAGGTTTTTGTGTGGGCTAAAGGGTTATGGGCTCATATTGGTGGTTGTGTGTATTTTGCAAAAAAAAAGTATGATTCTGTGGGGTGAACCTACAGTTAGTGGGAGTTTTGGACTTGGAACCTAAAGTATGTTGGTTTCTAAAGTGACCTTCAATTTGATCTTTTTCCCCTTCATTTTTTTTAGTCTATATCTTGTTACAGAAATGGAATTGTACAAAAATTACTGCAGATTTGAAAAGTTTATGTTGTCAAAAAAAACCCATAATATAGGTTTTTTAATGGATTTTTTTACATACATTTTGTCTTTTATCAGGAATATGCAAATAAGAAGCTGAAGAAAGGAAAGGATATAGCAGAAGGGATAGAAGAGAGATCAGAAGACAGGGAAGACGTTTGCCTGGGACACTCTCATGGTAAGTATTATGGCTTTGGTCGAACAGAACATGTTGTATTTAGTCCAGCATTGCTGTGGTAGATATTGGGGGGTTGATATTGTGGGTTATTTTTAGCATAGAGCCCATTTTTTAGGTTTTACAGAGTTTTTTCATGATAGTATATATATATATTATATAATATATATATATATAATATATATATATATATATATATATATATATATAATATATTATATATATATATATATATATATATATATATATTATATATATATTGGTAGTTCTAGGATCACTTGTAATTTTTTACAGGTATTGGAATCTGTTATCTGGAAACCTGTAATCCAGGAAGCTCTGAATGTCAAGAAGGCTTTCTCCATAGACTCCATTTATTCAAATTATCCAAAATTTTAAAACAGTTTTCTTTTTTCTCTGTTGATAAATTAAACAGTACCTTGTACTTGACCCAAACTAAGTGATAATGAATCCTTATTTGAAGCAAAATCAGCCTATTGGGTTATTTATTGTTTAAATTAATTTCTAGTAGACTAAAGGTATGAGGATCCAATTACGGAAAGGTTTGTTACCAGAAAACCCTGAGCATTCTGGATAACAGGTCCCATACCTCTACTGAAGTTTTCTACCAGTTGGGAGCTAGGATTGCCTGGATGCCTAATCTGGATAAATAGGATAATGATTTTTTGTTCTTTAACCCTTTAACCGCCAAGCACGTACGGCGTACGTGCTGGCGGTTCAGGCTCAGGCTGCCAAGAACGTACCATGTACGTTCTCCTGCAGCTGAGCCCTACTCAGGGCTTTTGGCCGCCTCTGCAGAGAGTCAAAGGGTTGACAGCCCCCTGGGCAACAAGGCGGGGGGGGGGCTGTCAAGTCGGATTCTGCGACACGATTGTCGCAGATCCGACTTTCAAAGACGCAAATGCGCTGCAATAGCGCTGCTGCGCGTTACTCACCTCTTCCTTCCGGAACAGCGCCCACACACTTCCTGCTGCGCAGTAACTCTGCAGACACGCTGTTCTGGCTGCCTCCATCGGTTTCAGCGATCCCCCTTCTACAAAACGGTAAGTGCCCTTTTTTTTTTTACACACTTACCTGCACTTACACATACCTACAGTACATTTATACACTTACATAAACATTTTAGTAAAAATTTGTATTTTTTTTTTTAATTTTTTTATTTTAGCACACTTGGTCGTTTTTGTACACTTATTTACACTTAATTACATGTATTTGCACACTCAGACAACTTTTATTAGTGCACAAATATGTATACACAAAAACTCACAAACAGGTGTGTTTTTTTTTTTTTTACTTATTCATTGTACCGTTTGTTTTGCCTAAAAACATGTTATTTTGAGAGCGTGACTATTGGATAATCGATTTCGGCCACTAATTACGCTGTCGGATCAATTATTTTATTTCATTGATTTACGCTATTTTTGTGGTTTTATTGCAATTTTATCCCTGCATTATTGTTCCTTATGAATCTTTAGTATTGTTTTGCTGTTTGGGTGCTTTGGTATAGAAAGATTTATTTTACTTTCAAAATAATATAGTTTTCTGGGGGTCTTTTTACATTTTGTGGGTCTTACGGCACATAACGCACAGTTGGGGCTCTCTTTTCCGCAGCTTAGTTGGCCTACTGTGAAAATTCATATGCATGTTTTCATGTAGGGGTCCGTACACGCCAACATAATTTGGTAAATCTTTGGCATATTGGGCATCAAACTATTTAGTAGACCTCTGACGTCCATATTTAGGGTGATTTTTCTTATACGTAAAACAGTGTGCGGGAAGAACTGCAACAATTTTAGGCGATTTTCAGAAATGTTGTAAAAACCTCTACGTTTAGAAAAGCTTTGCAGTTTTGGTAGTTTGGTGTAGAAAAGACGTCGTTATCTTTGTTGGATTCGGCAGAATGTGTACTTTCCAAAACATATGGTTTTGGGGGGTCTTTGCTGTTAGGAGGGTCTTGAGGCACATAATATGAAGTCAAGGGTCTATGTTCACAGAAGGCGAATCGGCAGCGGAGAAAAATCATATGCACTATTTTCATTTGGGTCCGCACATGCCAGCTGCCTTGGTATATCTATGCATATTGGGCATCAAACTGTTCAGTAGACCCTTGGCAATCAATATTTATGGTCTTTTACTAATTGTATGCAAGAAATGGGTGAGATAAATGCGGGCCAATTGCAATATTTTTAGGCAATTTCAAAAATGTAAAAACTGTTGCTTTTATCGCCAAATTTAGGAAAGGCTTGCGACTGGTACTTTTGGAGTACAAAGACATGCCATACCCAATTTGGATTCGCGGGAATGTGTAATTTCCGAAAATATATGGTTTTCTGGGGTGAATTTACTTTTTTCTACCTTTGCTCCCCCCCCAAAACTATCTATATGTGTTGATTTTGCAGTACCTGAAATGACAGACCATATGGGAGTCTTCCTTTTGGGGCCCCTATATGCCACGTGCTTGGGTACACCTATACATATTTGGCATAAAACTGTTCAGAGGACCCCAGGCTTTCATATTTGGGGTGATTTGTCTTGATACCTAAAAGTATGTGGGTAATACGATGCTGCAGGGTAGAAATTTTGAGGTGACTTTTGGAAATGTCACCAAAACCACCAAATTTAGGAATGGTTTGCGGCTTGGTACTTTGTAGTACAAAGACATGCATACCCAATTAGATTGGTGGCAATGTGTACTTTGCGAAAATATATGGTTTTCTCTGGGTGAACGTACTTTTTCTACATTTGCCCCCCTCAAAACAATGTAAATGTGTTGATTTTGCAGTATCTGAAATGACAGACCATATGGGGGTCTTCGTTTTGGGCCCCTGTATGCCACGTGCTTGGGTACACCTATACATATTCAGAGGACCCTCGGCTTTCATATTTGGGGTGATTTATCTTGATACCTAAAAGTATGTGGGAAATACGATGCTGCAGGGTAGAAATTCTGAAGTGATTTTTGGAAATGTCGCCGAAATCACCAAATTTAGGAATGGTTTGCCGCTTGGTACTTTGGTGTAGAAAGACATGCATACCCAATTTGGATTCAAGGGAATGTGTACTTTCCTAAAATTAGGGATGCACCGAATCCACTTTTTTGGATTCGGCCGAATCCCCGAATCCTTCGTGAAAGATTCGGCCGAATACCGAACCGAATCCGAACCCTAATTTGCATATGCAAATTAGGGGTGGTAAGGGGAAAACATTTTTTACTTCCTTGTTTTCTGACAAAAAGTCATGCAATTTCCCTCCTGCACCTAATTTGCATATGCAAATTAGGATTCGGATTCGGTTCGGCTGGGCAGAAGGATTCGGCCGAATCCGAATCCTGCTGAAAAAGGCCGAATCCCGAACCGAATCCTGGATTCGGTGCATCCCTACCTAAAATATATGGTTTTCTGGGGTGAACGTACTTTTTTCTACCTTTGCCGCCCCCCAAAACTAATGTGTTGATTTTGCAGTATCTGAAATGACAGAACAAACGGGGGGTCTTCCTTTTGGGGCCCCGTATGCCACGTGCTTGGGTACACCTATACATATTGGGCATGAAACTGTTCAGTGGACCCCAGGATTTCATATTTGGGGTGTTTTACATTGATACCTAATGATGTGTGGGAGATATGTTGCTGTAGAGTGGAAGCTTTGAGGTAATTTTTCAAAAAATTCACCAATTTCTATAAAACATAACTTTAGGAAACAATTGCAACTTGGTAGTTTAGAGTACAAAGATATTTTTACCCATTTTTGGTTCACCAGAATCTGTTCTTTCTAGTAATGGGTAGTTTTCTAGGGTAAACCTACTGTTAGCGGAATGTTTGGCCTTGAAATCAAAAGTATGCAGTTTGGGGAGCGTTGCTTTGGAAATTTGGTTGTGTACTGCTTGTAGATTTTGAGCTATAAAAGTGAGAAATCTCCATAAAACTATATATATTTGGTATTGCCGCGTTCAGGAGACATAGACCTTTCTAAATCGGCTGTGTTCTCGTACATAAAATAAATGATGTTTCTGATATATGTGATTGTTCTTTGTGAAACATGATTTTTTTTTCATTTTATTACACTTAGAAGCCTATATTTTTTTACAGAAGTAGAATTACACCAAAATTCTTGCATATTGCGAAAGTTCAGGTTGTCCTGAAAAAAACAATATATTGTTTTCCTGGGTAAACTAAAAGACCACCCCAGGAAAGGCCCTTAAAGTGAAAGAGTGCAAAATATCTAAAAACTGTTTGGCAGTAGATGTTCGCATCTAGGACAAAACGGCTGCCAGGGAAAGGGTTAAGAAAGGAATTTGGAAGTTGGCCCAATAAAGCAATTACTTTTGAGACCTAGTTTTGTCTGATTATTTGCAGAGGGTTGGGAGTATTATCTTCGGAGCGGCTGGGAGGATTATCTTCAGATCGGCTGGGTGGATTATCTTCAGATTGCCTGGATTATTTTTTGGAGCCCTTTGAAGATTATCTTCAGAGCACCTTGGAGGATTATCTTCATATGGACTGAGTGAATTATCCGCAGTGCAGATGGGAGGATTATTTCCAGAGCGGTTTTGAGGATTATCTTCAGAGCGGCTGGGAGGATTATATTCAGGTCGGATGGGAGGATTTCTTCATTGCGACTGAGAGGATTACCTTCATATGGACTAAGTGAATTATCCGCAGTGCAGATGGGAGGATTATCTTCAGAGCAGCTGGGAGGATCATTTTCAGAGCAATTGAGAGGAAACTGAGAGGATTAATTTAAAAGCTTCTGGAAGGATTATCTTCCGGTTGGATGGGAGGATTTTCTTTGTTGTGATTGAGCAGATGATCTTCATATGGATTGAGTGAATTATCCACAGTGCAGATGGGAGGATTATTTCCAGAGCGGTTGTGCGGATTATCTTCATAGCGGCTGGGAGGATTATCTGCAAAGTGTCTAGAAAGATTAATTTAGGAAGCGGCTGGGAGGATTATTTTCAGAGTGGCTGTAGAGGTAGGCAATTTTGGTGCTTTTTTTTTTAAATTGGCACTTCCGAGGGGCCCGGCTCACAACCCAGCCTCTCATTAAAGGATGGTTCACCTTCAAACAACTAGTTGTTTTCCGATAGATCACCAGAAATAATGACATTTTCCAATGACTTTCTATTTTCTATGTGTCACAGTTTTTCAAATATTGAAGTGTAAAGTGTCATTTTTTTACCTTCTGAAGCAGCCCTGGGGGTCGCCGACCCTGTAAACTGTTCTAAATGGATACATTTAGTTGATACATTTCTTATCTTTGTCTCTGCTGAGCAGAATCTCTGGGTTTCATTACAGGCGGCTGTTAGAATTGATACAATAGTTGCTAATACTCCAGAGAGGCTGCTGAGAAATGTATCAACTTAATGTTCCAAAATTGTAACCGTTCAGAGTCTGCACCTGATTTACTGAGCTGCTAGAATCAAACACCAGAGACAGGAACATTCAACTTTCAACATTCAACAGTAAAAAATAAATAATGGAAAGTAATTGAAAAAAGTTTTCCTTTCCGGGGAACAATCTAAAAACACCTGAATTGAAAAAAGTGTTTGGAAGGTGAACAACCCCTTTACAGAGGGTCCAGTATATCCATTAGCTGTAAATTTAGTGACATATTCAGGGGCTGTAGCTGAGATTTCCTCAGAATGGTATAATTCACTCATTTTGTTTATCCAGTCCTGGATTATTGGGGCTGCAGCGATTTCTATCATGTGGGGATCAGCAGTTTTGCCACATTGAATAGATGAGGTGCTATAGTAGAGAGGGACGGTGAAACATTTCTTGGACCATATAAAGGAACAAGGATACAGGCTGAGTTATACAGGGAACAATGAGTATATTTTGTGTATTATAATGCATAATGTACCCCTACTGTAAATTATAAGGATTTGAGAATCCATATAAAGGCACACGGCTGCGGGTGAGTTATACAGGGAACTATCCCTTATGTATTATAACAGATTCTGTGCCCTATACTGTAATTGATATGGACATTAGAAGTCACTGAGGGGTTCTTTGATCATATAAAGGCACAAGGTTGCAAGCTGACTTATACAGGGAACTCGGAGCATTAGTCATGTATTATAAGGGATAATGTACCCCCTACATTAAATAATAAGCAAATTAGAAGTCATTGAGGGGTTCTGTGACAATATCAATGCACATGACTGCAGGTTGAGTTACACTGGGGACTGTTACAAATGTATTATAGGGGATAATAAACCCCCATTGTAAATTATAAGGCTATAGACATCACATATAAATGCACAAGGCTACAGGCTTATACAGGGAACTCTGAGTATTGTGTATTATAAGGGATATTGTACCCCCACTGTAGATGATAAGGATATTTGTAGTAGGGCCCCTTGCCACAATTGTTTTTAGCTCTTTATGCCCCAGGTCACCAGGTTAATTTTTAGGGCCCCTTTGTCACCAATGTTTTTAACTCTTAGGGCCCCTTGCCGCCAATGTTTTGAACTCTTAGGGCCCCAGGCGACCAATGTCTTCAACTCTTATGGTCCCAGGCTATCAAAGTTTTTAACTCTTATGACCCCAGGTCACCAATGTTTTTAACTCTTAGGGTCCCAGGCCACCAATGTTTTTAACTCTTAGGGCCCCAGGCCACCAATGTTTATAGCTCTCATGACCGCAGGCCACCAATGTTTTTTTAAGATTTAAATGAGGGGAAGGTATTTTCATGAGAATTGTCACCTGACAGTAGCACAGATTTCCCATAGACAACACATTTCCTCATTTGCCATTGCCTTTATTAGGACCGGCGAGTGTTTGACCAAAGTATTTAACCCACTGCCTCATATTTACCGAAATCAGAAATGCAGAAAAGTTCTACTAATACATTTGATTTAGGTTGAGTTAGGTAACTGTTTAAAGAGTATACCTTGACTAAAAGTTACTGTTCCAGGTTCATGTGCAGGATTGGCCCAACTTGCCCCTACCTTCCTTATTACCCCTCAAAGGGCTTCCTCGCCTAGCAAACAATGGAGTGTGTCATTGTGGGGGCAGGAAGAAATATAATACTCCTCCATCGCTTTAGCAGGAATCCCCTACCCCAAAAGGATTTCTCATAACCTGGAGAGAGTGGTAACCAAAAAACAAATCCAGCACAGGCATTCCCCAATATCAAGCACCTTCATATACTAAATGTCTGGTATAGTATAAATAGGCTTGTGGGAAGTGGATGGAATTCCAATATTGAGAGGGCAATGGAGTTGAATGGAAATGCTTACATTGTGGCCTATGGAGTAAAGCAATTTTGTAGTTCCTTTCAATCATTTGAGATCAATATGTGTCCCTATGTCTTTCATCCCCATCAATGTACATATGAAGCAAATAACCCTGCAGAGAAATTAACCCATTCCCTTCATCAAATAACCCACTGTATCAGCACCACAACCCAGTTTTACCCTTACACTGCCATTTTGAGCAGCTCCCAGCAGTATTAATTGCCCTGTCACCCAACCGGTAGAATGAGGCACAGGAGCCCCTTCCCTCAATATTCACCATAGGGATTAAAGAAACAGAGACTTTTTTATGGGGAAACCTGTCGGAGAGCACAGGATTTATTAAAATTAACAGCTAATTTATATTTGGGCATCCCTAACGACCAATGATCCAGAGGAAGGCGAAAAACCCTAGAGTACTATGGGAACCAATCTGCACTGTAGGTAAAAATTCCTTCCTGACTCCTAGAAACGGCAGTCGGTTTTACACCCTGGATCATTTAGGATTTCTTTAGATTCAGGCCATGGTGTTGGGTCGGCGGCAGCAGCAGCAGCAGGCGGCGAGTCTTTGGGTGGAATGCTGAAAAGAAAAGATATAGAAAGTGTTGACATAAGAATAAAGACATACTTGTTTCCTTATGATATTAAAGGCTATAGTTCTTGCTTTAAGAACGCACTATTCGTTGGGCCTGTGGGGACTGTTTGGGTCTCTCTACACATGGAATGCCTTGGCTTATTATGAATCTCAGTCTGAGCCTGTGCCATTTATTCTTTTATACGCTTTGATCACCTGGCGCCAGTCCATTACCCAGTAGCAACCCATTTCCAAAGGTGGATATCTCAGCCAGATGTCCAGCAGCCCTATAAGCGTTACCTACCTCCCCTGTTATTGGCCTACTATAGAATCGACACTTTATCTGCAGACTTTTATCTCGGTCAGCAACCTCTTACAACCTAAAGGCAGCCATACATTGGTCTATGGGGTGCCCTCAAAGTAATCAGCCTGCGGCCTCAACAGACAGTGTATGATTTCCTTTTATTGTTCTGATTGAAAATGCTCAGAACAGCAGGAAGTAAAGTGGAGCTGCATTGGACAACATGAGGCATCTCTAGATAATGGGTAATTGTCAGTAAATTGATACATTACCCAAACTCTCCGGAGCATCTTCATGATGGCCTTCCTGAACTGTTTTCGGAGGGTCGGCCTCTCCACCACCAGAGGATCTTTGATGATCTCTTCTTCACCATCAGCTCCCTCCTCTTTCTCCTCCACTGCAGCAGATTGCTCCTCCATCGTCTTCTCCTCCACTCCAGGGGCATGATGTTCTTCTGCAGAACCTCCTACTTCCGCTCCCTCTTCTTTCTCCTCCTCTTCAGGAACTTGCTGTTCTTCAGCGGGAGGAGCTGTTTCTTCATTTGTTGGAGCATCCTCTTCTTCTTTATCTTCAGCTCCTTCTTCTTTCTCCTGAGAGGCAAGAGCTTCCTCTTCTGCTGCTCCAGGAGCTTCTTCTTCCTCTGCAGGAGCTTGCTCCTCCATCTTCTCCTCCACTGCAGGGTCTTCAGCGGGAGCTCCTTCCTCTTCCTTGTCCTCTGTATCAAGAGCTTCCTCTTCTGCTGCTGCAGGGGCTCCATCCTCCTCTTCTTCATCTGCAGGACTGTGTGCTTGTTTTTTACTAGGTTTGAAGGGAAGAAAATGTAAAAAAATGGGTCATTATTGTAATTTGTTTCCAAAGTATTGCAACTACAATTCTGATCACTGGATGATTAAAATAGCCAGATAGCCTTGTACCTAAGAAATATCATTATACCTGCTACACACCTGTCCCTACTGTAACACATTGGGCAGTTACTGAGCATAGTAAGTTCCATGCTAGACTTCCCCCAGTGATACATGCTGAGATACATGATATGGTTGTAGGGACCTAAAAAAGTTCAAGTCTCTGTGCTATCATTATGGCCAAAAGCACCCGTAGGTACGAGAAAACATCTATATTTTTTTGAATATGTTATGTGCCAGTAAGTGTAATTGAAAGTGTTAATTGCAAAATACATACCCAGCCGCTTTCTTTAGCTTCAGCTCCCTCAAGAACTCATGGTGAAGCTGCGTCAGATGTTGGTTGATAGTCTGTGAGCGCAGGGGAGGCACAAGGATAGGAGCAAAGGGGAAAGAAAGGAGATAATTAGGATTATGCCTGTATATGTGCTGCTAATAGTACCTTTATATGCTGAGGGCAGTGAGGGTGTGGGATTCCCTGCTGGCAGCTGATGTTGTGATATTGTAATTTTGAGCATCAGCCTTTTCTCATCATAGGGAGAAAAAACCCCAAATTACCCCTTGTGCCGTTGTCCCGATTGCAATAGACCAATCAAAGTTCATTATCTAGTGGTTAAACACCCAAGAAAAGCATCAGGGACAGTGATCCCAGGGGAACTTACATTCTCCAGCCGCAAATACTCAAGCTGCTTCCTCCGGTTTCGCACTCGAGTTGGATGATCCTGTGGAAGAAGAGAGTCAATGTTAAGCGCTTTTTTGTACCAATGCCATTATTGTGGCCATGTGAACACTTGTGATAAAACCATTTTTGTTTCTGGTGAAAATGGCACTTGGATGGGTGACTTTAGAAGCCCCCAGGGGAGCAGGAGATACAATGAATAATAATGTTCTAGATTATTATAGAGACTCAAAGTGAATAATAACCTCTCCTATAATAATAATTATACAAGTGACACTTACAGGAGGCAGCTTGGCAGATTTCCTGAGGGCGGCATATTCCCTCTTGATCACTTCCTGTAACATAAAGAAATAAGCAGCGTGAGATAAGAGCTGGCAATCTAATATCATTTGTTCCCTATTCATCTAAACATCTATTCTGCATTACATACCAGCGAGTGGAGCATTTTCCAGTAATGCATAATGTTCTCTTTGGCCCTCATCCTCGGGTCCACGTCGCATGTTAGAAGGAAGTGCTTTCTGAAAAAAGATATCACTGAATGTTAATAAAACATTTTCCAGCTGTATTGCCCTTGCAGTTACCCCTGGGGCAATAGCAAATGATTCCCAACATGTAACAAGTCCATTTATGTTTTACTTACAGGACGATGTTTTCGCCGAATTCGACCCGGTAGTGATGTTCTGCGGGAAAAACACAGTTCAGTTAAATACTGCGCTATATGGGGAAAGGAATTCACAAATAATAAAACAATGGCACAACCTTAGGAACTGATAAATAATATAGGATTTTACCATAATAAGAAGCGAGGGCCTCAAAGTCTGTATATTCCGCCCTGAAGTCCTTCAGGACGGAGTACAGCGTCTGGAAGTAAAAAGAAAAAGCATTAGGGACAGAATACTAAGTGGCTCTGGCTCTGAGGAGAATAGAGACAGAAAGGGGTTTGGGTTTTTATGGGGCAAACATACCAGGAATAAGGGCATTTTATTCTGAAAATTTAATAAACGTAGTGATTGGATTCCATATATACAGTGAACAAACAAGCCGAACTCCAAGGACTTCATTTTGAAAAATAAAGGTGAAGTTTTATTTCAACGTTTTGGCTCCTTAACTGGGGCCGTCTTCAGGAGAGTCTCCTGAAGAAGGCCCCAGTTAAGGAGCCGAAACGTTGAGAATAAAACTTCACCTTTATTTTTCAAAATGAAGACCTTGGAGTGTGGCTTGTTTGTTCACTGCATACTAATGTGTTGACCAACAGTGGAATGTTAAGCGTGATATATATATATATATATATATATATATATATATATATACAGACAGACAGACAGACAGACAGACAGCTAGCTGTTTAAGGAGAGCTGATATAGAAGAGTGAAAGGGAAACACCAGTTCAGATGAGAGAGGATTGTTTTACACTGAGGCATTACCAGAAGAGATGGATTTCTCTGCTTCTTGTCCATCGTTGAAACCTAGAGGGACAAATAGACATAATCAGCCAAAATGAAGTCAAGAGTTGTTCCCCTTTAAATGAACTCTTTGTATGATGCAGAGAATGATGTTCTAAGACAATTTGCACTTGGTTTGCCTTTTTTATTTGTGGGTTTTGAGTTATTGAGCTTTTTCTTCAGCAGCTCTCCAGTTTGCAATTAAAACCATCTGGTTGCTAAGGTCCAAATTACTCTAGCAACCATGTGCTGATTTGAAGAAAAGTAGCAATAACAATAAATGTGTAGCCTTACAGACCATTTGTTTTTTGATGGGGTCAGTGACCCCCATTTGAAAGCTGGAAAGAGTCAGAAAACTATCAAACATTTAATGAAGACTAATGGAAAAGTTGCTTAGAAGTAGCCATCCTGTTATATACTAAAATATACATTAAAGGTGAACAACCCATTTAATTATTTCCTTATCTATATTCTCCCATTTGTATGAAACATTGTTCCAGTCAATGATTAAAGCCCATTATTAATGCTGTTGATGGATTGGCTTCTTATAAATACAATATACAGTAACCGTATGGGCTCATATGCACAAAGCCACGTGGGACCCCCCAAGTGAATTGATGACAGACTCTCTGAAGAAGAAATCATGTGCTGAATCAGTTGAATTTGCAAGATTACCTGTTAATGAAGATTCCCCGATGGGGAAAAAAAATAGGGGGCGGCACAAGGCCGGGCCACCCCAAGGGGGGTCTCCCTAAGGAACCCCTGGCTCTCTTACACTGTTCAGATAAAGATGTAATTATATGAACAATGGAGAAGCCAAAAAAAACTCCCAGGTGTTAATGGGCAGGTGTGAATCACTGAAGTTGCGGTCCAAAAATGCAGGAAAGGCACTGTAGCAATCTGTATAGAAAAGAGAATATAAAGGCAAGTTAAGGAATTTAGCGCTTAATATTTCCTATTTAATACAGAGGAAAGCAGAAATGTATTTTCCCCTAAACTTGAGCTTTGTATCAGTTCCAGCAGGTACTGAGCCTCGGTCTCTAGAATGCTGGAAGTTTCCTCACACAGTCAATTAGCAGACAGCCCTAAATAACTGCCAAAGTCTGTGTCTCCCAACCAGCACTAACATTAAACGCTTCTCCCAAGCACATTTTAGGGGAAAAATCTCCAAATTCACTAAAATCAGGGAGAGGAGCAACATCTGCTAGTCTGAGGGGCGTCACCCAACCTTTTCCCCTATTGTTTTTACTATAGTAAAGGTTATTTGGCAAAATATCTCTCAGAGGGAATATACACTTAACCAACCAACGGACTAAACCAACTGTCAAACCCTAGGTGTAAAGTCTCCTCTGTTCTATGGGACCTGCTGTATGTCCCCCACTCATCACCCCCAACTGTCCCCATGGCACGTGCCTCTGCTTCCCACCCCTAGTTCCAGACTTGGATAAAGGGAACATGTATTTAGCTACAATGTTGGTACATAAGAACAGGGCACATACCCAGGGGCAAAGGGACAAATCTCTAAGGAGCCTG
Organism: Xenopus laevis; assembly: GCF_017654675.1. NCBI lineage: Eukaryota > Metazoa > Chordata > Amphibia > Anura > Pipidae > Xenopus > Xenopus laevis. Next base: position 64,876,638 of record NC_054384.1, read on the forward strand.
TCAGTACTGGGAACATACATTAAGTATCTTATGGTGTGCTACAGGGTCCCCAAAAGTTACCTTCTGTAGATAATGTGAATATTTGCTGCCAGCTCTGCATAATGCCAAATCCACAAAAAGTCTCCCAACCAGCACTAAGATTAAAGGCATCTCCCAAGCACATTTTAGGGGAAAAATATCCAAATTCACTAAAATCAGGGAGAGGCACAACACCTGCTCATCTCTGTGGGACATTGCCCAAATTCCCTCCTCCTTTTCCACTAAAATAAAGATTTTTTTGGCAAAAAATCTCCCAGAGGGAAAGTACTCTTACCTCTCACCACAGGGCCAACCAACGGACTGAACCAACTGTCACATTTCCTGGTGGAAGTCACCTCTGTCCCCTGCTCTTAAAGGGGAAGTGTCCCCTGTTGAGTGAGGTTTATATGGCATTTATTTCTAATTAGATGTGCAGCACATACACAGACTATTAAGTACACAGAGCATTGCTTTGTATGTGTGGCCTATTGAGTCAGTGCAGTTAGTGCGCTGCCATATCTGTTGGGTCCATTCATTCATCAGCCATGGTTCCAATCAGTGCTGCTGCTCAGTCTGGTAGAACCGGGGGGTCCTTGGCTTGTAGGGGGTCCCTTCCTTAGCCTAAATAGTGGGTAGAGATGGTGGATCTCATTGTTCTTGGTATTTATTGCTTATTGAGCATTTTGTGATTATTTGGAATATGTCCAGCCAATCTTGCTCAGGGATTCAGGTTTAAGTCTGTTTCCCAAGACTTAGTATAGTGAGGTAAGTTGGGGTGTTTGTGTTCCAGCATGACCTTGTACGTTAGAGAGAGTCCGTGTCGGTGTATTTATAGAGCTGTATGTTTCAAAGCTGGTTAGTGGTCTACACACAGTATTTCCTATTGATATAGACGTCATGTAATGTTTCAGCTGTCTGTACCTCCACTTGTCCCCAACTCACCGCTTTTCTTTGTTTTTTAGGAACATGGGGATCTGGTCTTTTTCCATGCCTAGAAGGTGCCTTGATTGAAGATTCTGGAGCCCAAAAGCAGTTTTGTATCCCTTATGTTCAATCCCAGGTAAGTAGTCAGTGTTGTTTCTTATTGGGGTCAGTGGTGATGGATATGGAGCCAGTGAACAGTTTTTGTTTAGCTGGTGCCATATACTTAAAGGGGTTGTTTACCTTCCAAATTTTCAGGTCAATTGTTTTCAGATTGTTCCCCAGAAATATAGACTTTTTTTCAATTACTTTCCACATTATATGAAGAGCATATGTCAGATTAAAAGCCATCTACATGTTCTTCTCTAAAGCTACCACCTAGCATCTGCAGTGGTCTCTGCAAATATTGGCGTCCTTGCAACACATTTGGGAAGGGAGTGTGGCTTTGGGATAGCAGCTATAGTAGGTAGAGATGGTGCCATAGTTTTATGGGATCTCTCTGTACAGGCTATGAGCAAACATAGGGGCTGTTCCTGCTGAATTTTGCCAAGTACACTGGAATACCTTTAATAATTGAATAATCAGCCAGTTGATTGGGTCAGTTTCTTAGGTGGCTATCAGTCTGTCTCCGTTTCATTAGGATAAGGGCCTTTGCAGTATCAACTGGAAGGAATCATTTTCTGTACAGGCTAGCAGACAGGGAGGAATCATTGTGACTGTGATTGAAGTGTCCGGGATATCTGTATCAGTAATTCCCTTGTAGTTGTCTAAGTCTAGGTGAGGAGAGAAAGTAGGATTGCCAAAGACTGGGATATGGAGAGCGGGTGCGTTAATCCACTTCCCAGTTTTAGAAAGTGTCCAGTAACGTCCCTGAACTAGTTGGCTTGTTACATTGTTGGTAAGGTTGGGACCTCATCACCTCACTATACTTTGTATCACAGTGTTGGTCTCTAATTAGTTTCTATTTTGTCCCAACTTGCGGGGAAAGAAGTGTAGATTACACTGTCTAGTTCCATGTATCAATATATGTTTTATCTTGTTACCTAATAGTATGTAGCAGGTAAGATGCTGCAAGGTAGAAGTTATCTCCAAAATCGTCAAATTTAGTTAAGGCTCGCAGCTTGGTGCTTCAGAGTAGAAAGACATGCACACCCAATTTGGATTCAGGGGAATGTCTACTTTCTGAAAATATATGTTTTTTTGGGTGAATGTACATTTTTCTATCTTTGCCCCACAAATTAATGCTGTAAATGTGTTGATTTTGCAGTACCGGAAATGACAGACCATGTGGGGGGTCTTCAATGCTGCGAAAAGACCCGACGTCACGAAAAGACCCGAAGTTGAAGTCCTGAAGCCTCGAAAGGACCCAAAGCCAGGTAAGGAGTAAGGTCCACTGAACAGTGTGTTTTTTATTTTATTAAACCCCTGTATTATGTTAATACTATATAGGCCCCTGACCACCAATGTTTCTTTTAAACTTTTAAGAGGGGGCCATGGCCACCAATGTTTTTAGAAACGTTTTTGGGGAACCAGGTGCAAAGGTTTTTTTTTTTTAACTTATAGCGGGAGGGCCTTGGCCACCAATGATTTTTTTAACTTGTAGGGGGGGTCCTCACCACCAATTTTCTTTTGAAAAAACAAACAAAAAAAAAATGTTTTGGGGGGCCCTTGCACCAATATATTTTTTTATCTTATGGGGCCCTGACCTCAAATGATTTTTAAAAAACCTGTATATGGGACCCTGGCCAACAATGTTTTTGTTTTAACCACCAATGGCTTTTTATAAACTATGTGTGGGGGTTAGTTTTAGCACTGATGTCTATGTGGGCTTTTTACTGTAGTGTGGGCTTGCCGGAATCTGGGGTGGGCTTTGGGCACTGGGCTGGGGTTCTATAACCATATAAAGGCTGCAGGCTGAGTTACACAGGGGACTATCACTCATTGATTATAAGGGATAATGCACCCCCTACTTTAAATGATAAGGTTGTTAGATGTCACTGACTGGCTCTGTGACCATATAAAGGCACAAAGCTGCAGACTAAGTTATACATTGGACCCCGAGTATTACACAGGTATTATATGGTATTGTGTCCCCTACCGTAAATGATAAGAATATTAGCTGTCACTGAGGGGTTCTGTCACCATATAAAGGCACAAGGCTGCAGGTTGAGTTATACAGGGATCTCTCTGTACAGGCTTTGAGCAGACTTACGGACTGTTCCAGCTAAACTGTACTTAGTACAGGGGAATACATATGCTGCTGGGCCCGAGCCTGAAGGGGGGCCGGCAGTGCTGAACTTTTCGAAAGAGCCGGGCCCCCCTTGCCAGTGCCGAAGCCGTGCCACCTCATCCCGAAGTCGCGAACAGCCGAAATGCGGAAGTGCGAAAGTTATGAGCGAAAAGACCCGAAGCCATGAAAATAGCCAAAATTGGAGTCCTGAAGCAGCGAAAAGACCTGAAGTCACGAAAGGAGGCAAAGTTGAAGTCCTGAAGCCATGAGTTCAATTCCAACACCAATATCTATGAACAAACTTTGGGGACCGTTCCTGCTGAATTGTGCTTAGTACACAGGAATACCTATGCTGCCATTGTTTATGGGATGTCTCTGTACAGGCTGAGAGTAAACTGACGGACTGTTCCTGCTGAATTGTGCTTAGTACAGGTGAATTCCTATGCTGCCATATTTTTTGAGATCTCTCTGTAAAGGCTACGTGCAAACTTAGATAATGTTCCTGCTGAATTATGCTTAGTACAGGGGAATACCTATGCTGCCATCATTTTATGGGATCTTTCTATACAAGATTTAATCCAACGTCAGTGCTTTTCCTGCTGAATTGTTCTTAGTACAGAGGAATTCCTTTGCTTACATAGTTATATGGGATCTCTCTGTACAGGCTATGAGCAAAGTTAGGGACTGTTTCTGCCGAATTGTGCTTATTACAGAGGAATTCCTATGCTTCCAAAGTTTATGGGATCTCTCTGTGCAGGCAATGAGCAAAAGTAGGGGACTGTTCCTGCTGCTTGTACTTAGTTCAAGGGAATACCTATAGTTGAATGGGATCTCTCTGTACAGTATATTAGCTAATTTAGGGGATTGTTCCTGCTGAATTGTGCTTAGTACAGGGGAATGCATATGCTGCCATAGTTTTTTGGGATCACTCTGTAGATGTTATGAGCAAACTTAGGGACTACTCCTGCTGATTTGTGCTTAGTACAGGGGACTACATATGCTGCAATAGTTTTATGGGATGTCTCTGTAGAGGACAGTGATCGGAGTTCCCTCTGACCCATGCAATTTGACACTTAACCTTTGACCCATGACATTTGACTACCATAGTTGTAGTCACTTATCTGCCTTGGTGGCTCTTGCCACCATCTGCTTTGATCGGAGTTCCATCTGACCCATGCCATATGACAAATACCATTTGACCCATGGCCTTTGACCTATGTCATTTGACCCATGATGTTTGACCACCATAATGGTTGTCACTTGTCTGCCTTGGTGGCTCTTGCAGCCATCTGCTTTGACAGTCTCCTCTGACCCATGACCTTTGTCCTCCACAGTGGTTGTCATTCGTCTGCCTTGGTGGCTCTTGCTGCCATCTGCTTTGAGGGAGTTACCTTTGACCCCTGACCTTTGACCCATGCCATTTGTCTCATGATCTTTGACCCATGAACAGTGCCCTCTGACCCAAGACATTTGACCAGTGACATTTGACTCATGACCTTTGACCCATGACCTTTGACTACCATCATTTGGTTCGCTTATCTGCCTTGGGGACTATTGCAGCCATGTTCTTTGGTGGAGTGCCGTCTGATCAATGACCTTTGACCCATGACCTTTGACCCATGACGATTGACTACCATCATAGTGGTCGTTTGTCTACCTTGGGGCTTTTGCAGCCATCTGCATTGGTGGAGTGACCTTTGACCCATGTCATTTAAACCATCATCTTTGATACATGAACTTTGACCACCATCGTGTGGACCGATTATCTGCCTGATGGATCTTCCAGCCTCCTGCTTTGATTGATTACCTTTTGACCCATGCAATTTACCTATCTGCTTTGGTGGAGTACACTTTTTGACCCATGACCTTTGACCCATGACCTTTGACCACCATAATGGTTGTCACTTGCCTGCTGTGGTGGCTCTTGCAGCCATCTGCTTTGTCAGAGTCCCCTCTGACCCATGCCATTTTACACATGACCTTTGACGTATGACAGTTGACCATTATCATGAGGTATGCTCATCTGCCCTTGCAGCCATCTGCTTTGGCGGAGTGCCTTCTGACCCGTTACCTATGACCCATACAATTTGACCACCACAACGGTTATCACTTGTCTGCCTTAGTGGCTGTTGGCACCATCTGCTTTGACGGAGTTCCCTCTGATCCATGACCTTTGACCCATGCAATTTAGCCTCCATCATGGGGTTTGCTTATTCCTGTGCTAGACCATCCAGTCAGACCCCTAGCTTACTCTAATGGAGTGCTTTTGAGTAAACGCCAATTTAAAGTCTAGGTATCTTACCCATGACCTTTAGCCCATGCTCTTTATTGCTACATGTGATACCAGATATGAGAGTCGATGAACAAAAATTTAACAAAATCCCTCCAGTTAATTCTTCTGATCAGCACAACAAAATTTGCAACTGTGCCTTTACTTGGCAGCCTTCAATACCATTGGACCTTCCACATTTGACACGTGACCTTTGACAGCCATCATGGGGTTTTCTTATCGGCCGTCGGGGCTCTTGCATCCATCTGCTTTGGTGGAGTGTCCTCTGACCTACGAACTTTGACCCATGACCATTGACCGTCATCATGAGGTACACTCATCTGCCATGTGGGTTCTTGCAGACTTCTGCTTTGGCGGAGTGGCTTACTCTGATCATACTCGCTTCATCCCCTCTTCCTGGTTAACCTAACCCTCAACCCTAGTTGCGGGTTAGGTTGTGTCCAGAGTCTAGTGCCTGTTGTGTGCGGGCACTAGACTCTGAGGCCGAGCCGTAATAGCTGACAGACGCTGTGCGCGTGTTGTGTTGGGGAGGCCCATCTCGCACCTTTCTCACCTCCCAAATTGGAACGCCAGGGATTAGCTGATCCCTGGATTGCCTAGGCAGAGTAAGGGCGCCTAGTGTTGGAGCACGGTCCGGTCGCACTCGATGTGAAGCGGCTAAGCCTCGTGGTGTCCAGGGGTTTGCCGTGGTTGATCAGCCTGATGGAGGCCTAGTTTGCAGTGGCACAGTAAGCCCCCAGTGTGGGAGTTGCGTCTCACCCAACACTTACTGGCTGGATAGCAAAGCCAATATGGGGAAAACCCAAAGACAAAGGGGGGACAAAGCAGCGAAGGTGAAGGAGACGCAGGCTAAAAGCAAATCGCTACCGGCAATAAATGCCGAGGAGGAGAGAGCACTCAGACACAGACAGCGAATCAGGGGAAGATCACGAAGAGCAAGACCTACAGTCCTATATTGCACAACTACCCTCTAAATCGGATTTAAAGACATGCTCCATGAGATGACAAGATCTATTAAAGAGGATATCCAGGATATTGAAAGAGACATCAGTGCCCTTGCCATACGGACGGACAACCTGGAAACAAATATTGATAAGGTTTCCGCCCACCAAAGGTCAATGCATAAACACATCACAGATCAAGATAATAAAATATCTGAATTGCAAAGACAACTGGAAGACCAGGAGAACAGGAGTAGATGGAACAATATCAGAATAAGAGATGTTCCTGAGGTGTTAGTAAATGATGGGATCCAACCAGACTGCCTCCAAATATTTAACAACCTCCTGAAAAGAGAGTCAACCTTAGAGATAGAGATTAGCAGAGCACACAGGGTGCAAAAGTTTAAAGCCACCTAACGCCCCACGTGATATCCTGTGTTGCCTTCATAACTTTTCTCTTAAAGTGGAGATTTTACTGAAAGCCAGAGAGGCAGACGACGTCTCCTATGAAGATAGCACTTTAAGACTTTTTCAAGACTTATCAAGGCAAGCCTTGATTAAAAGGAAAATGCTGAAACCACTGACCGGTATATTAAGAGGGAAAAAATATACTCTACAAGTGGGGACACCCCTTCTCCCTCACGGTGATCAAAGATGGGATAACAGCAATTATCAGATCTCCTGCCGATACTGGAAGTTTTATGCATAAACTCATAGATCTACCCGGTTGGCTAAAGGACCCTGAGCAACTGACAGAAGAAGAATTTGAACTAAAGGAGGAATGGACCCAAGTAAAGGGCCCTAAGAGAACTTCGGATATCTCAAGAACCACCCGTGGAATGACAAGATTGTCTCCAGAATGATACTGCAATACCATTGGAAGCCTTCCTCCCTCCTGGAGTGCTAGGAGTTTTTTGAAACCCTGAAAAGTAGAGCCTCAGAGCGACATACCCCAGATACTTATGGATAGAAATAGCTAGAGTACTACATTGATTTAATAGCTATACGGGCACCCCAAATGAGAATCTGTCCTGATCAAGATATTGGTATGTTCAAGGGCGCAGCAGAGGGCCCCAATCACCTATGATTGATAAGTATTTAAGACCTTATCCTGCCACTGCTGTATAATTTTTCTTCACAGCTATCTTATCCTCTTTTATAACTTTAAAGTGGACCTGTCACCCAGACACATAAATCTGTATATTAAAAGTCCTTTTCAAATTAAACATGAAATCCAATTTCTATTTTTTATTAAAGCATTCATGGCCGTTGTAAGCTCATTTAAAAATCTCAGCTGTCAATCAAATATTGTCTGCCCCTCCTCTATGCCATGGGCATAGAGGCGGGGCAGGCAATTACTTTCACTTTCCATTCAGCACTTCCTAGATTTCACTGCTCTTCACACATTCCCCTGTTCTCCTTACCATTTAATTGTGTAACCAGGGCATGGGAATGGACATTGGGTCCTCCATTCTGGTGCACAAACAAGATTTTGAGATGATGCAAGGCTTGTCTTAATAACAGTGTCCACAAAATGGCTGCTGCCTGCTTGCTGTCATTTTGAATTCCCAGACTGAAGGAAACAAGATTCAAATAATTTATATAGTGTTAATTAAAGTTCATTTTGCTTGACTAATGTGATAAATAGGAATTTTGAAATATTTTTTTTGGGTGACGGGTCCCCTTTAAGTTCCTTTTCTAATAAGGGTTATGACGACTTTTCAAGGATGATGCAAAAACTTTTAAAAACTCACATTAAATAACAAAGTGCTCCATCATAGACCAATCATTGCACCTCATTCAACATTAACATCTCAGTGTGATCATGTGTTCAATTAAGGGCCTATCACATTATAGCGAATCTGCATATATTGTTAAAATAAACAAAAGCGATGTCCCATCATGTATATATCAACAAGTTGCATTAAAATATACATCTATGTATTCCATAAAAAAATAAATACGTGAATAAATATTTAATACTTTTTGAATACAACCATTCCGTTGGTTATAATTTAAAAGACAATTGTAATTACTTAAAAACATCCACAAAGATGTCACCAGTGTGTTTCAAAAAGGTCACGGTTTACAGATAATCCATTAAAATTACAAGTGTAACAAATACACTGTAACAACTACTGAGGTAAAACGAAACAAATGTCTGGCAACTTAATCTTCTTCCAGTGAGTGGAAACAGGAATGTAAAAAGTTGGAAAACATTTTTACTTCCTTGTTTTGTGACCAAATAGTACGTGTCTGATTTCCCTTTCCCACCCCTAATTTGAATATGCAAATCCTAGATTCATTGCATAAAGCGTTATACAAAGGAATACATATACTTTTTAAAATGACTTCTCTAATAATAAAACAGTGTCTTGTTACTTGATGGTAAACTAAGTTAAAGTTTATGTGTTTTTAGCAGAATTAAGAGATGGAGATCAAAATCCCTTCTACGGCTGGACAAATTATACGGGGAAAAATAGAATTTATGCAAATCTCTCTCAAAAATGTTTCCCTGCTGTAATAAAAAGTTCCTTTAAGTTACCTAAGTTAGCATTTTTGGGAAACAAAAGTGCCGAGTATGTTTCCGAAACTGGCGATTTACTTTATTTGCCGGTGGCAGAACAACCCGGATGCACCCACAGAAGAAGAGAGAGCAATGGAGGGGAGGAGGAATACGAAGGGGGCAAGAGGAAAGCAATGGAGGGGAGGGAGGGGAGAGCAGGGGGTAAGTTGTGGCGAACCTGGCTAGGGGGAAGGCAGAGACATTTTAAAGGTAGCTACAGCGACCCCTTTCAATGGCGTCGTAGGACCTGCTTTCTGCCTGCTGTCCTAGTTCTGGCCCTGGCCAGTTGGAAAAACATTTCAGGGATATGTTCACCCATGTAGCACAAATTTAAACGTTGGGCATCATATCTCCAGTGTGCATCCGTCTTTAAAGGCTTCACCCAAGTTTATTGCATTGTAATTACCAACTTCTGCTCCTAGATGGCAGTGTAGAGTTGGTTGGATCTATGTTTACCTGTATAATAGTGTTTGGCCACTAGAGGAGTAGTGAAACACATAAAAGGGATGGAGTTTAGAAGTTTGAATTGAGACAAAAAACACAGGGGACAGATGTGCATCACAGGATGAACATCTACTGAAGAAGCCACTGAGGAAGAACCACAACCAGGACCCAAGTGAGTAGGAAGTGGGAGGCTCAGTTAGCATTAGGTTAGTTTTTCTTATAGTGACTGTAGCAGTTGTTATGAGTCAGTTCAGGACAGTGAGCCAGAGGTTTTTTGTGCTGGGGCTAAAGGGTTATGGGCTCATATTGCGTGGTTTGTGTGTATTTTGCAAAAAAAAAAGTCATGATCTGTGGGTGAACCTACATTAGTGGGGAGTTGGATTGGAAAACTAAAGTATGTTGGTTTCAAAGTGCACCTTCAATTTGATCTTTTTCCCTTCTTTTTTAGGTCTATTATCTGTTACAGAAAGGAAACTTGTACAACGGCAGATTTTGAAAGGTGTATGTTGTCAAAAAAAAACCCATATATAGGTTTTTTTTAAATGTATTTTTTTTACATACATTTGTCTTTATCAGGAATATTACAAATAAGAAAGCCGAAGAAAAGAAGGATATAGCAGAAGGGATAGAAGAGAGATCAGAGACAGAGGAAGACGTTGCCTGGGACCACTCTCATGGTAAGTATTTATGGTTTGGTCGTACAGAACATGTTTGTAAAATTAGTCACAGCATTGCTGTGGGAGATATTGGGGTTGATATTGTGGGTTATTTTTAGCAGCCATAGTGGCCCATTTTTTAGGTTTTAGTGCGATGTTGGTTGGCTGTGAAATTTTACAGAAGGTTGTTTTCATGTTGTATATATGTTTAATAGTTCTAGGAATCACTGTTGCTTAATTTGTTTTACAGGTATGGGATCTGTAATCCAGAAAAGCTCGGCATGTCAAGAAGGCTTTCTCCCATAGGGACTCCATTTTATTTAAAATTATCCAAAAATTGTTCTCTGTAATAATTAAACAGTACCTTGTACTGATCCAAAAACTAAGTGATAATGAATCCTTATTTTTGAAGCAAAATTCAGCCTATTGGGTTTATTTTATTGTTTTAAATGAATCTTTCTAGTAGACTAAAGTATGAGGATCAAATTACGGAAAGATAGTTAACAGAAAACACTGAGCATTCTGGATAACAGGTCCCATACCTGTACTGAAGATTTTACCAGTTGGGGATCTAGGATTGCCTGGATGCTAATCTGGATAAATAGAATATTGATTTTTGTCTTTAAGAAAGCAATTTGGAATTCTGGCCAATAAAGAACTACTTTTGAGACCTCATTTTGTGTTGATTATTTGCAGAGGGTTGGGAGTATTATCTTTGGAGCGGCTGGGAGGATTTTAATACATAGATCCCTCACCCCACTCCTGTACATAACCCCCTCACTCTCCCTCCTGTACCATAATCCCCTCACCCCACTCCGTAATTAATCCCTCACGCCCACTCCTGTACATTAACTCCACCACTCCCTCCTGTATATAACTCCCACCCTTCTCACTGTAACATACCCTCACTGCTCCCTTCTGTACATAATCCCTACACCCCACCCTGTACATAATCCCTCCACCCACTCCTGTACATAACTCCCACACTCCCTCCTGTATATAACTCCCACCCTTCCTCCTGACATACCCCTCACTCCTCCCTCCTGTACATAATCCCTCACCCCACTCCTGTACATAACCCCTCACTCTCCCTCCTGTACATAACCCCTCACCCACTCTTGTATCAACTCCCACACTCCCTTCTGTACATAACCCACAAACACACAGACAGACAGACACACAGACATACGCCCTTGGGAGAGGTAAACCGGAAGGATTTAGGCCATGGTGTTGGGTCGGCAGCAGCAGTTGAGTCTTTGGGTGGAATGCTGAAAAAAAAAAGATTTAGAAAGTGTTGACATGAAGCCTAATATCTCAAGCCTATTCTTTATAATCACTGCGTGTTTCAATTTCCAAAGGTTGGATTATCTAAGGCAGATGTCCCAGCAGTCCCTATAAGCATTACCTACCTCCCCTGTTATTGGCCTGCTATAGAATCAACACTTTATCTGCAGACTTCGATCTCTGTCAGCAACCTCTTACAACCTAAAGGCCAGGCCAAACATCGGTCTATGGGGTGCCCTCAAAGTAATCAGCCTGCGGGCTCAACAGACGGTGTATGATTTTCCTTTTATTGTTCTGATTGAAAATGCTCAGAACTGCAGGAAGTAAAGTGGAGCTGCCACTGGACAACATGAGGCATCTCTAGATAATGGGTAATTGTCAGTAAATTGATACATTACCGGCATTACTCTCCGGAGCCTCTTCATGATGGCGCTTCCTAAAGCTTGTTTTCGCAGGGTTGGCCTCTCCACCACCGGAGGATCTTTGATGATCTCTTCCACCTCAGGAGCTCTTCTTCTCCATCCGCTCCCTCTTCTTTCTCCTCCGCTACAGGAGTTTTCTCTTTGTTTTCTTCAGGAGGTCCTACCTGTTCTTCTTCCCCTGCAGGAGACTGTCGCCTCGTTTCTTCTCAGCTCCACTGCAGGGGCTTGATGTTCTTCTGCCAGAACCTCCTACTTCCGCTCCGTCTTCTTTCTCCTCCTCTTCACGAAGTTGCTTATCTTCAGCGGGAGGCGCTTTCCTCTTTTTCTTTATTGGAGCTTTCCTCTTCTTCTTCTCCAGGAGCGGCTTCCTCTTCTGCTGCTGCTGCAGGGGCCCTGCATCATCCTCCTCCTCTTTCTTCAGCTGCAGGACTTTGTTTCTTACTAGGTTTGAAGGGAAGAAAATGTTAAAAAAAAAAAAAAAAAAGGGTCAATATATTGTAATTTGTTTCCCAAAGTATTGCAACTACAATTCTGATCACTGGAGGATTAAAATAGCCAGATAGCCTTGTACCTAAGAAATAACATTATGCCTGCTACACATCTGTCCCTACTGTAACACATTGGGCAGTTACTGAGGCTGAGTAAGTTCCATGCTAGACTTCACCCAGTGATACATGCTGAAATACATTGCTATGTTTGTAGGGACCTAAAAAAGTTCAAACAAGTTTCTGTGCTATTTACTATTAGTATGGCCAAAGCACCCAAGGTACGAGAAAACATCTATTTTTTGAACGTTTAAGTGCCAGTAAGTGTAATTTGAAAGTGTTAATTGGCAAATCATACCGACAGTGTCGGCCTGGCCCGGCGGGATACCGGGAAAATACCGGTGGGCCCCGACCTAGTGGGGCCCCGCCGGGCGCAGACCCCTCTCCCAAACAGTTTTTTTAAAAAAAATAAACAAAATTTCGGCGGATCGCAGCGCCGTTTGCGTGCATGCGCGCCTGTTTACGCTATGCGCGTCTAGCGCCAATTATACGCATGCGTGCCTGGCTTTTCCGTTTGCGGCATGCGCGCCTGCGCCGCTGGGCATTATGCGAGCGGGCCGATTCGCCTAGGTAAAAAGAGGGGGTCAGAGGGGGGCCCTGGACACCAGTCCCGGTGGGCCCCGGGCACCAGTCCGACCCTAGCATACCGAGCGCCCTTCCTGTAGCTTCTGCTCTCTCACAAACTCGTTGTGCAGCTGGTTAAGGTGTTGGTTGATGGTCTGTGAGCACATGGGAGGCACAAGGATAGGAGCAAAGGGGAAAAGAAAGGAGACAGTTAGGATTATGCCTGTAGATGTGCTGGCTAATAGTACCATTTATATGCTGAGGGCAGTGAGGGTGTGGGATTCCCTGCCGGCAGCTGATGAATGTGATATTGTTCAGCCTTTCTCTCATAGGGAGAAAAAAACCCAAATCACCCCGTGTGCAGTTTGTCCTGATTGCAATGGACCAATCAAAAGTTCAGTATCCTAGTTGTTAAAACACCCAAGAAAAGCATCAGGGACAGTGATCCCAGGTGAACTTACATTCTCCAGCCGAGATATTTCTAGTTGCTGCCTCCGGTTTTGGACTCGAGTTGGGAATCCTGTGGAAGAAGAAGAGTCAATGTTTAAGCGCTTCTTTGTACCAATTATTATAGAGACACACAGTGAATAATAACCTCTCCCATAATAATACTAGTGACACTTACAGGAGGCAGCTTGGGCAGACTTCCTGAGGGCGGCATATTCCCTCTTTGATCACTTCCTGAAACATAAAGAAAGAAGCAGTGTGAGATAAGAGCTGGCAATCTAATATTATTTGTTCCCTATTTACCTAAACTCAATTCTGCATTACATACCAGTGAGTTGAGCATTTTCCCAGTACAGGATAATGTTCTCCTTGGCCCTCATCCTCGGGTCCACTTCGCACGTAAGAAGGAAGTGTCTTTCTGAAAAAGAAAGATATCACTGAATGTTAATTAACATTTTCCAGCCTTATTGCCCTTGCAGTTACCCTGGGCAATAGAAATGATTTCCCAACATGTAAACAAGTCCATTTATGGTTTACTTACAGGACGATGTTCTCGTGCTGTATTCGACCCGGTAGTGATGTTCTGCAGGAAAAACAGTTTCACATTTCTGTTAAATACTGAGCTATATGGGGAAAGGAATTCACATATGATAAAACCATGGCACACCTTAGGAACTGATAAATTTATATTAGGATTTTACCGTAATAAGAGGCGAGGGCCTCAAAGTCCGTATGTTGCCCCCTGAAGTCCTTCAGGACGGAGTACAGCGTCTGTAAGTGAAAAGAACAGAGCATTAGGGACAGAATACTAAATGGCTCTAATGCTGCTCAAGTCGTCAGCCTGGCTCTGAGGAGAAAAGAGACAGACAAGGGTTTGGGTTTTTTATTGGGGCAACAATGCAGTAATAAGGGCATTTTATTCTGAAAATTAAATAAACGTAGTGATTGGATTCCCTGGATGTCAGTTCTACATGCAGCAGAGGCAAAAGGTTTGGCAGCTCCGACATATATATAATATATTTTTTTTTATTTTTATTTTTTTTTTTTTTCATACAGCTGGAGCACTCTTGTAAATAGGCAATTGCCCAGGTGCAGTTATGTAAATTATACATAGAACAACGAAAAATCGCACACACAGACTTATAAGGTGCAAAAAATAAAACAAAAGATTTATTGCAACGCTTCCGGCTCCTGTACTCGAGCCTTCTTCAGGTGGCCCTGAAGAAGGCTCGAGTACAGGAGCCGAAACGTTGCAATAAACCTTTTTTATTTTTTGGCACCTTATGGGGCAAAATTCACTAAGGCGCGAAGCGCCGAACGCTAGCGTTAATTCGCTAGCGTTTGGCATTTTCGCTACTCGGTGCGCAAATTCACTAACGAACGCTGCCGTAGTTTCGCTAGTGTTACTACTTCGCAACCTTACGCAGGCGAATTTTCGCTAGCGACGAAACTACGCAAATTCACTAACTTGCGCAGTGTACTGAACGCTACCCTTTTACGCTAGACTTCCTTCGCCACCCCATCTCAGACCTGGCGAAAAGCGCAATAGAGTAGATAGGGCTTGTTTAAAAAAAAAAATTTTTTTCTAAGTCCCAAAAAACGCTGGCATGTTTTCTACATGATGGTTGTGATAGGCTGAAAAAGAAAGGCTCCCTTCCTCCCCCCTACATTTCCTGACTCATGGCAACTTACCTAGACAGTGGGCACATGTGTAGGGCAAAATAAATTTTTTATTTGCTGATTTGAAGGTTTTCTAGGCATTTGGTAGTGCAGATACGTATTCCTCCATGAAGTTGAATTTTCGCGCCGTATGCAAATTAGCCTTCGCTAGCCGGGTAACTTCGGCTTTATATAGCGAATCAACGCTAGCGCAAACTTCGCAACCTTACGCTAACCCCTATGCGCAACTTCGGATTTTAGTGAATTTTTTGGCGGAGCTGGCCGAAACTTCGCCTGGCGAAGTGCGGCAAAGTTGCGCGCTGGCACAACTTTCGCATCTTAATGAATTTGCCCCTATAAATCCTGTGTGTGCGGTTTTTCGTTGTTATATCTCTATATATCTATATATATATATATATATTACTATATATATCTATATCTATATCTATCTATATATATATATATATATAATATATATATATTATAAATATATATATACTATATATAATATATATATATAAAAGAAGCAGTGCAGACAGACAGTTTAAGTAGAACTTATATAGAAGAGAGAAAGGGAAACACCAGTTCAGATGAAGAGAGGATTGGTTTTACACTGAGGCATTACGCCAGAAGAGATGGATTTCTCTGCACCTTGTCCATCGTTGAAACCTAGCAGGGACAAATAGACATAATCAGCCAAAGTGAAGGCAAGAGTTGTTTCCCTTTAAATGAACTTTTTTTAGTTATGTGCAGATAGTGATATTCTAAGACAATTTTCACTTGTTTTTCTTTTTTTATTATTTGTGGGTTTTGAGTTATTGAGTGTTCTTTTTCTTCAGCAGCTCTCCAGTTTGGCAATTTCAGCCATGTGGTGCTATGGTCCAAATGACTCTAGCAACCATGTTCTTTGAAGAAAAGTAGGCAATAACAATAAATGTGTAGCATTACAGACCATTTGTTTTTTGATGGGGTCAGTGACGCCATTGAATAAAGCGGGAAAGAGTCAGAAAAATTCGAAACATTTAATGAAGACAAGTGAAAAATTTGCTTAGAAAGTAGCCATCCTGTAACTACTAACATATACATTAAAGTGAACCACCCATTTATGTATTTCCTTATCTATATTCTCCCATTTGTATGAAACAGTGTTCCAGTAAATTGATTAAAGCCCATTATTAATGCTGGGCTGATGAATTGGCTTCTTATAAATATCCCCATATACAGTAGCCGTATGGGCTCATATGCACAAAGCCGACCCCCCGAGTGAATTTACGAGCAGACTCTCTGAAGAAGAAATCATGTGCTGAATCAGTTGAATTTGCAGATTACCTCTTAAAGAAGATTCTCCGATGGGGGGAAAAAAATAGGGGGCGGCACAAGGCCGGGGCAACCCAGGGGGGTCTCCCTAAGGAACCCCTGGCTCTCTCTTTCACTGTTCAGATAAAGATGTAATTATATGAACAATGGAGAAGCCAAAAAAAAACTCCAGGTGTTAATGGGCAGGTGTGTAATCACCGAAGTCGGGCGGTTCCAAAAAATGCAGGAAAGGCACTGTAGCAATCTGTATAGAAAAGAGAATATAAAGGAGGTTAAGGAATTTAGCGCTTAATATTTCCTATTTAATACAGAGGAAAGCAAGAAATGTATTTTCCCAGCCCTAAACTTTGAGCTTTGTATCAGTTCCAGCAGGTACTGGGAGGGCCTCAGTCTCTAGAATGCTGGAAGTTTTTCCTTCACAGTCAATTAGCAGAGAGCCCATTAAATAACTGGCCAAAGTCTGTGTCTCCAACGCAGCACTAACATTAAAGGCTTCTCACCAAGCAGCATTTTAGGGGGAAAAATCTCCAATCACTAAAATCAGGGAGAGGAGGCAACATCTGCTAGTCTGAGGGGCGTCACCCACCTTTTCCCCTCTTGTTTTTAGCTATAGTAAAGGTTTATTTGGCAAAATATCTCTCAGAGGGATATAGCAACATTAACCAACGGACTCAAACCCAACCTGTCAAAGCCCTAGGTGTAAAGTCTCCCCTCTCTTCTATGGGACCTGCTGTCTGGTCCCCCACTTGCATGCCCCCCCTAACTGTCGCCTATGGGCACGATCTGCCTCTGCTTCCGCACCTCCCTAGTTCCTTATGGTGTGGCTGGGCAGGGTCCCCAAAAGTTTCCTTCTGAAGATAATGTGAATATTTGCTGGCAGCCCTGGATAATGCCAAATCGCAACAAAAAGTTGTGTCTCCCAACCAGCACTAAGATTAACAGGCATCTCCGGAAGCACATTTTAGGGGAAAAATCTCTAAATTCACTAAAAATCAGGGAGAGGCACACCACCTGCCTAGTCTGTGGGGACATTGGCCCAATTCCCTCCTCTTTTTCCATTAAAATAAGGTTTTTTGGCAAAAAATCTCCGCAGAGGGAAAGTAGCTCTACTCTGCACACAGGGCGCAACCAACGGACTGAACAACGTCACCTTCAGGGGAAGTCACCTCTGTCGCCCATGCTCTTAAAGGGAAGTGTCCCTGTTGATTGAGTGAGGTTTATATGGGCATTTATTTTGCTAAAATTAGAGTGTGGCAGCAGCATACACAGACTAATGTAAGTACATGATCGGAGAGCAGAGCATTGCTTTGTTGTGTGGCCTATTGAGTCAAGTTGCAATTACTGCGCTGACCATAGTCTGTTGGGTCCATTCATATCATGCAGCACATGGTTTTTGGGGGGTCCTTTGCTTTATAGGGGGCACCTTAGGCCTAAATAGTGGGGGTAGAGATGGTGGATCTCCATTGTCTTGGTATTTTATTTGCTTTATTGAGGCAATTTTGTGATTATTTGGAATT
>NC_054384.1:64898466-64927409 GCF_017654675.1 Xenopus laevis
TAGTACCGCACTCCACATCAAGTTAGGAAGACCGGACCAGAACAGGGTCGAGCGTAAAAGGAGCCCGCCCCGGAGGGCCACCCCCACACGGGAAGTTAGTAAAAGCGGCGGAGATTAGTAGGGGGTTTAGGAGGGCAAAGTATGCTGAAAATCAGGGGCGTAAAAAAGTAAGCGCCCCAGGCAAGTTGGGTAACATACCTTTGGGAGTTGAAAAAAACAACATTGGCGCCGGATGGCCCCCCCCTAATGTTTTTTTTTAAAAAAGCATTGGGTGCGAGCCCGGCGGTTGGCAGAAGTTTAGAAAAAATTTGGGGGGCGGAGCGAGGCCAGGAGGAAAATAAGGTGTTTTTAAAAAAACATTGGTGCGAGGGGCTCGGTACGCATATGTTGAATATAAGGGGACATGTGGTGGCCAGGCGGATGTTAGAAAAATAGGGAGGGAGCGCAAATATCGGGTGGTTCGTAAAACTGAACTATGGCTTTGGCAGGGGACTGAGAACTTTCGCCTCTGTGGTGGTCCAGATGCTGTTCGGGGGGGCTTTTTCGCGGCGTTGGCGCGGATGCTTCGGCTTCGGTGCTGGTTTTCGTGACTTGGGGTCGGCATGTTAGGCTGCTCGGCGGCTTTTTGGCAACTGGTCCGCATTCGGGCTGTTCGGAATTGAAAGATGGCCAACATGCATCGGCGCTCTCACGGGAGCCGGGAGCTGGTTTCGAGACAGTGCAGGCACTGGCTGCGGGCCCCCTGGTCATGCGGGCGAGGAGCGGTGGTCCCCGGCCGGTGTCCCGGTCCTGATGGGGGGCGGTGGATCCTTATTAGGCGGGGTTGCTTCCCCAGGAAGTAGGACGCGGCCCATGGTTGGGGTCGAAGAGGTGTGTTTTCCTGGCGCTCCGTGATGGGAACGTTGGAATAGGTGGTTCTAAAAAAGACGTTTTGTGGTTGTTCCTTGTGGTTGGGTCGTCTTGCCTTGCTTTGGGCTCCTTCTGGCTGCGCATGAATCGGATCTAGAGGAGGACTAGGAATAGTGGAGGATGGACTAGAGGAAGTGCGATGGAAATCCTGAAATCGCTCGTGAGAGTTGTACTTTAATGGAAAGAGTAAGAGAGGTAGAGGAGAGAGATTGGGTGAACTGTTAAGGCCGCCTCGTGGCATAAATAGTTATCTGTATATAGCTGGATTCTTAGATGGGTTCGGAATATGCTGCCTCTAGCTGGATATAGTTGGGGTGGGTTATGGAAATGACGGGCAGTAACGACCGGAGAGTTACGCAGGCAACTTGGTGAGGATAGAGATGAAGGAGGGGGATTTGGAGGGAGTACAGAGGATTGTATTGGTATCGAGGGGCCGCTAGACCGGCGCTGTAGTCATGGGAGGCGTGTGGGGTTCCAGGTGTGGTGGATACAGGCAGCAACTCGGATGAGGGTTAATGGGAAGCACTTGAATCACGCTGCATTGGGTCATTTTATGCCTAATTGGGTGCTGGTTGGCAGAAGCAAGGCTTATATTAAATTGAATTAGAATTGAACGGGAGTCATCAATCAAATCCCAAATCCCTCTGTCCATTGCTGTAAGCTGTATGTTACTGGCGGGGTTTAATAGGGGCAAGAAGAAACTGGTTCCCATTAGAGGCCCAGGTGAGTAAAGGGCCCACTGGGGCTTTTCATAACCAGTCAAGCTCTGATCATTGCCCCTGCACCCATAACACAAGGCACCCTAATTCTAGGCTTGTGCTACTTGTCTTTCTTCTCAGGTCCTCCCTTACCATCATCATCTACTCTAATGCTGAGGCCACTAGGAGGATGAGTGATGAGTGGGACAGTTGGCCAATGGCAGTTGGAAAAAATGGCAGTTGACAGTTACAGCTAAAGAGCAGCTGAGTATATGGTCTAACACTTCAAAAGCTGTAACAAGTAAACAAGAAATACCAAACATACTATATTCTATAACTACAGGCCACAGGGGGTGCTGGGAATTGTAGTTAAGGCACAGCTAGATAAGCACAGGATTAGAGTTGGTGGGACAGCAAGTTCTCATGTTGTCTCATTCCCCTTAGCAATGGCACACAGGCAGATTTTGGGTACTTTGGCACCCACAAGTTTTAGTAGTTTGGGAAGGGGCATTTTCAAGGCCCATCATTGATTGTACCCTTCCTTGTAGTTATACCCATTTGTACTCCCTGGTGGCTTATAACCAAAAATTCCCCCCCAATGAAATTGGAAAAGATGGAACTGGAAAGATAAACTGACATCTCCAATGGACAATTTCATGACAAGCACCTTCCCAGACAATTACAGTAGCAGGCAATAGTGGGGCAATTTTGGGAGCTTTGGCTCTAGACTAAAGTCCGGACTGGGATTTAAAAATGGCCCTGGAATTTGAGACACACATAGGCCCTCATAGCCCCCCAGCAGCCCAATAAATAGTGACTGTCTATGGCATCTTACAGCAGCCCTTTTGTCATTTGCCAGATCCCACAGATTGCCAGTCCGGGCCTGGCTCTAGTCCCCGCACTACTATAAATCATGGAAGCCACACTGCCCAAACTATCCCCTTGTATTATTGATACCCCCTCCCCCCATAAAGTATGTTCCACTTACCTCTGAATCCAGAAATGAAATACTGGTCACTTGTGCCTGAGCTGTTAAGTCACCTTCCCTGGAAGCTTTCAGCCAATCAGTGCTGAGCTGGGAGTGATGTCATCCTCAAGTAAGGCATGATATACCAGTAATTGGCAGCCAATCACATCAGTCACACACATGTGCATTTATGAAAATACAACAAATAGACATTAAACATAAGCAGTCATAGAACCAGGGCCACCATCAGAACTCACTGGTCGCTGACTGGACTCTCCCATGCCCAATGAAGGAAGGTCCTGCTGAGATCTCCTCTCTTAGCCCATCAGCTACAACTCTGCTACTGGTTCTGGCTTTGAATGCTGGGAATTGTAGTTTAGCAGTGGCTAGAGAGATACAGTTATGGGATCACTGAGGCAGACAGTATTATTCTGTTTTTCAACTTTACTCTTTTGCAGCTCTTTAATGTTTATAAATGGAATCATTTTCCTGGTCTCAAATCATGTTCTACCTCCTCACCATCCAGGCAGCAGGCTTAAATAGACAGTAGAAGGGCAATAGTAACTCCTTAGACGCTTGCAGCCTATTGGCCACAGCCTTATTGTTATTGTCTTATAGGAGACTGGAGACTAGAGCTGCAACCAACAAATACTGCTTTAGTAGGGTGCGAGGCAGACCCCAGCAAAGGGCCTAAACATTCCCCTAAGCCGTGCACCCTAACCTTTTTTGAATTTAAAAAACTACATTTATCAGGCACCCCGAGGCCCCCCCAAAATCCTGCCGCCTTAGGCACAGGCCCTCGGGGTTTCTGTATATAAATACTCCCCCTGTCCTCTCCAAGAGATAACATCGGCACCTACATCAGTAGCAGTTTTCTGGAAACCGCAGATATTTTGTATGTACAATACTGTAGCAGGTGGCTGAGGAAGGCATCCACCTTCTAATTAAATCTGACAAGGACAGTCAAACTAAACTTTATTGTAATCTCAGCAGTATACGGATACACAGTGAGATGAAACGACGTGGCTCCAGCTAGTATATATCACAAAAAAGCACATAGAATACAC
This sequence comes from Xenopus laevis, assembly GCF_017654675.1. NCBI lineage: Eukaryota > Metazoa > Chordata > Amphibia > Anura > Pipidae > Xenopus > Xenopus laevis. Next base: position 64,902,108 of record NC_054384.1, read on the forward strand.
AATATATTATTTAAACATTTGAAATGTACAATATATTGGCAGAAATTGGGATATATACATGTGTAAAACCTTTAGAATTGTGCAAATAAAATGAACAGTTCACAAAGTTCAGTTCCCAGTTCAGGTGTATCTGGAATGTAGTGGGAGGGCAGGCAGTGAGTTGACGATAAAAAAAGCTTTCGCGCGGCCTGGTTGTTCGGGCTTTAATGCTGCGAATGTTTAATGCTGCGAATGCTGCAGTGTTTGCATGCAGTGCTTCCTTTTATGAGGACTGCGAGAAAAACAAATTGTTTGTTGCATAATATTTTCCACACACTCCCTCTCTCACACACACACGTCATAATAGAGGATATTCTGTTGCCATATGTAAAAAAATGGACCAGAAAAATGGTGTAAAGTCAGTGAAACGTATTATGCATTAAATATTGGTGGGACCGTGGGGCCACAAAAAGTTGTATAACATATGGAAATACTTAAAATGAGGCTATGTAAAATGGAGGCATCACTGTATGTATCTAGTTGTAACAGGAACTCTAGAGGGAATAACTTTCTACAAACCTCTGGCTAGTAATTTTGTTAAGAAAGTAGAAAATACCAAGTGTTGTCCTGGCAAACAAGGAGTTTGTGTCACTAACAGAATGGCAATGCTATACATGTGCAACAGTTACTACTCGAAATATTTATAGAAAAGCTGTTGTTAGGTTTGTGTGAAAAACCAAAATGTGGGTACTAGTAAATTGTGAAATATGTTTTCTTCCTTGCCCCCCCCCTGGAAACTTTTCTGCGGACCCCATGGCTGCTGCACCAAGGAAACCCACCAAATCCCAGTATGGGTTACTCTTTATTCATTTTGCATGTACATTATGTACACTTTTAATCTGCCAATGTACAGGCCAGAACATGGTGCATAGACAGAAAAGCAGAGCTGTGAAGTCGGAGTTGGGAGGAATTTTGGGTATCTGGAGTCGCCAAAAGCTTTAGTTTATTTTGGATTAACAGTTATATGCGAGGTTTAATATTCAATACAAGTTTTTTTTTGGTTTATGTAGTTTAAAAACAGAGGAGTTGGAAGTACTATAAAATGAGGAGTAGGAGTCGAAGGATTTATGTACAGACTCCAGCCCTGCAGATAACAAAACAAAGAGGAGCCGCAGCTCCTCTTCACTTCCCGCTGTTCCAATTGTTTAGACCAAATCTGCCATACACAGCCCACCTAAACCCACCTACCCCGTCCCGCCCAAATCCCACCACTATATGGCAGTCCAATAGGGTTGCGGCCTTCCTATATATTTATCTTTTTTCCCTATTAATAACATTGGGATCAATCGTCATTTTTACCGGCCAGGCCGGTAAAATACCAGCCAGGTGGCAACCCTACAGTCCAAGTACCCCGCATAGACAGAGGCTCTAACCTCACTGATGGTAGTCCTGGCTCACACCATAAGCTTTAAAAACAGAACATAAAAAATGGTTTGTAGGCTATCCATAAGTTCAGTGTGTGAGCCAAGTGGTCAGATGCGGTATCGTATTGGCTAGCGTATGGCTGCTACCACATCCTGCCCACAAGATACAGTAGGATATGATGTTGCCAGCTGCAAGGCAGAGTACAAATTTCTCAAAATGGCGGTGCCATGTTTTTGCAGACTGCCCTGCATGCTATATGAAATCCTGCAGGTCTCTGCCCTCCCTTGTATTCAGCCATGCCTGAGTTTGGCAGCACCAGATTCAGGAGCAGCAGTAGTGGGGAAACACATGCAAGTTAGAAAGATATTTTATGAAAAGATGCTTATGAAAATGCTTATGAAGAAACATTGTTTACAAATAAGATGAGATGGGAGAGTTTACTGAGAATAGCTATACCAGCCTGCTAGGGTTGCCACCTTTTCTGGAAAAAAATACCGGCCTTCCTATAAATTTCTCTTTTTTCCCCTATTACAATGGTGGAACTACCGCGGGTGCGGCTGTACCAGGGCCCCCACACCCCTGCCCCATTTATGGGGCCCTCAGGCGCCGCAGCGTCCCAGAAAAGGAATTAAGTTACTTGTATTTTCGTGTGACATCATTGGTGGCAGTGGCATGCTTCGTCCAATCGGGCAGCGATGGAAGGAAGCAGGAAGTTCTGTTATTCCTCCTCCACCAATGTCCCTTCAAAGCCTGCACACCGGGAGTTTCAAGTGACAGTAGCTCCGCCTCCGCTTCAGTTCAGCTCCTGCATGTGATCTCCCCCGTCTCCAGGCTACGCTGGGAAGCGCAAGCAGGGGGCGGGTCCGTCATGATATCATGGCAAATGCTGGTGGAAGCACAGGCATTCTCGGAGTGGGAATTTGTTTTTTTCTCATCTCTCTCCCCACCTCCTCCATTTTACACAGGCACTGGCTATCACGCAGACCCACATGGAGGAGCTGCTGCCGCTATACTAGGGGGAGGGGCATCCCTGATGCGTTAGTAGGGGCGATCCTGGCCCCTCCGCCACCTGAGGCAGCAGCCATTGCTGCTGCCCCCCCCCCGAAATTCGCTCTTAAAGTACCAGGAGCAGCATTTTTGCTGCCCCTGGTACCTAGTACCACCTCAACTTGCCTCATTGGTGAAGCACCCCTGTGCGTTAGAGACCTCAGGTGCATGGGGTAAGTTTCTCTCAGCCTTTGTGTGCTGTGTGTGTGTGTGTGTGTCTGTCTGTGTTCTGGTACAAAGTCTTTTTGTGCCTGCAGCCTGAGATGAATGGCAGGTGTGTGGGCACACTGACTAAGACGGTCCCTGGGTTAGCGCTGCTACAGCAGGAGAGGGAAAAGTTTCTGCAGACTGCAGTCCAGGCCCTGGCACCAGGGAGCTCATTGCTAGTTGCACTGGGACACCCAGGGTTTTTTTTTTAATATAAATATTGTGATTCTTTATAGAACTTTGAAGTGTTGCCATATAACCCTGGGCAAATTCTTCCACCTGCTGGTTCATGATGCTGGCAGTTGTAGTTTATGTGGTCGATATGGTACTAGAATATGCTTTATATGGTCACAGAATAACCCCTCAGTGACTTCTAATATCCTTATCATTTACAGTAGGGGGTACATTATGCCTTATAATACATGAGTGATACTCAGAGTTCCCTGTATAACTCAGCCTGCAGCCTTGTGCCTTTATATGGTCACAGAATAACCCCTCAGTGACTTCTAATATCCTTATCATTTACAGTAGGGGGTACATTATCCCTTATAATACATGAGTGATACTCAGAGTTCCCTGTATAACTCAGCCTGCAGTCTTGAGCCTTTTTATGGTCACAGAACAACCCCTCAGTGACTTCTAATGTCCTTTTTTCGTGTAACTTTTACATTAACTGTTGTTGCTAATTTTTAATGACTCATTTGTGTATTTAAGCCCTCTCCTATTCATATTTCAGTCTCATATTTAAATCAATGCATGGTTCCTAGGGGACTTTGGACCCTAGCAACCAGACTACTAGCAACCAGACTACTGAAATTGCTGAATAAAAAGCTAAATAACTCAAAACCCACAAATAATAAAAAATGAAAACCAATTGCAAATAGTCTCAGGATATCCCTCTCTATATCATACTAAAATGTAACTCATAGGCGAACAATCCTTTTAGGGGGGGCCCAGTTGTAAATGTCTGTACCAGGGCCCTTTGTGGTCTAGTTACGCCACTGCCAACACTTTCAATTATATGTAACTCCCCCTCCCCCCTATTCCCCCCCCCTTTTTGTTTCATTTTTTATTATTTTATTTTTTGTTTTTTATTGTTATTCCCTTTTGTAAGAATTAATCCCCTATTTTCTGTATATTGCTCTTCAGGTTCTATACATTTACGCTCGATTGAGGATCCGGCTCACAGATGGTTACATGCCTCTTGCAGAGTTCGGCTAGTGTGTGGCAGTATCCGGTGAAATAAGAAACGTAAGAATAGCGATGACATTTCATCTACTAACACTAAGAGAGTGCGCTATTGAATCCCCACATGCCACTTACAATGAGCAAGCAATATAGCCGACACAGCGCCTATAGGAAGTGCGAGTAGATTCCTCTGGTAGAGGATGTACTTGAGTGAACATTGCATGACCACTGCCTATTGTGTGTAACAGAAACGCCAATGTAATATGCTCACCGTTCTCCACATCTGGTGGGTAATGGTGTAAGCTGTTCGAGTGATGAGTTACCTATAGAGATCCCAGTAAGGGTTAATTGGTAGTGTGTGTCAGCGATTGTCCAATGAGGTGCGGGCCAAGTGGTGCGGATAATACGGCAAGCGCAGGACACTCTAAGGCAGTGGTCCCCAACCAGTGGCTCGTGAGCAAAATGTGGCTCACCAATCCCTTGGATGTTGCTCCCAGTGGCCTCAAAGCAGGAGCTTATTTTTGAATTCCTGGCTTGGAGGCAAGTTTTGGTTGTATAAATACCAGGTGCACTGCCAAACAGAGCCTCAATGTAGGTTGACAATCCACATAGGGCTACCAAATGGCAAATCATGGCACTTATTTGGCACCCCAAGAACATTTTTCATAGCTAGTGTTGCTCCCCAACTACTTTTACTTCTGAATGTTGCTCGAGGGTCCAAAAGGTCGCGGATCCCTGCTCTAAGGTGTAGTATGTTTTCAAGGAAGGTATGGCCATGGAGCACAACGGAACTGCCATCTCTATGCACCTCTCCGTATCTGTAGTGGAGGCGACAACATACAAGGCATGTGTATAGCTGGATCCTCTCCAGCGTAGCGTCTACCTCAATGGCTTTACTCCCTCTGAAGAGGGAAAGTGGAGAAGACACGGTTATTTTTTTCCCCCCTTTTTTTAACTGTGAGTATTAAAGGTACTTCTAACAGTCGAGCAATTGCCTGTTCTCACTAAAATGCACTTATATTGAAGTCACTATATTTGGATAAGTCACACTGGGAATTATACAGTTAAATAGTAGATGGGGCTATCGGATGATGTCATCATGGGGCCCTAAATGGTTCAACCCCCTTAACACACGTCACTGCATTGTTTGGCGGGCTTTTGAGGGATTTAAGTTTGTATGGTGGTACACAATTTTCTTATTCATGAAGACGGCTCGAGCACTAGAGCCGAAATGTTGAAAATACATTTTTGATTTTTTGACACAATATGAAGTCCTGTTTGGTGCGGTTTTCTTTTTTGCTAATATATATATATATTATCCGGCAGTGCCCGCACTCGATCCAAGACAAAGCCAGAGGTGCACGATCAAATCAGAAGTAGTATATGAATAGTATATGAACATCTGCCCTGTGGGCTCTTGCAGCATCTGCTTTGGCGGCGTGCCTGCTGACCCATTACCTTTGACCCATACAATTTGACCACCACAATGGTTGTCACTTGTCTGCCTTAGTGGCTGTTGCCACCATCTGCTTTGAGGGAGTTCCCTCTGATCCATGCAATTTGGTCTCCATCATGGGGTTTGCTTATTCCTAGCTGTGCCCTTATTCAAACAGAGGGCTTTTTGCGTAAACACCAATTTAAATTCTTTGTATCTTACTCATGACCTTTAACCCATGCTCTTTATTGCTACAGGTGATACCAGCCTGCCTTCACCGTGCTAGTAAGCACCAAGTTAAAATCTGACTATAGAAGTCGAACACAAATGTAACAAAATCCCTCCAGTTTCTTCTTGTGATCAGCACAACATAATTTGCAGCTGTGCCTTTACTTGGACGGCCTTCAATGCCATTAGACCTTCGACTTTTGACACATGACCTTTGACAGCCATCATGGGGTTTTCTTATCAGCTGTGGGGGTTCTTGCAGCCATCTGCTTTGTCAGAGTCCCTTTTGACCCATGACCTGTGACCCATGCCATTTTGCACATGACCTTTGACCCATGACCATTGACCGTCATCATGAGGCTCATCTGCCATGTGGGTTCTTGCAGCTTTCTGCTTTGGCGGAGTGGTATACTTTTCTGCCTTGTCACTCTTGCAGCCATCGGCTTTGGCATAGAACACTCTTTTGACCCATGCCATTTGACCCATGACCTTTGATATATGTCATTTGACCCATGACTATTGACCACCATAATAGTTGTCATTTGTCTGCCTTGGTGGCTCTTGCAGCCTTCTGCTTTGTCAGAGTCCCCTCTGACCCATGACCTTGCCACCATCTGCTTTGAGGGAGTTACCCCTGATTCATGACCTTTGACCCATGACCTTTGACCACCATCATGGGGTTCGATATCTGCAGCCATATGCTTTGGTGGATTGCCCTCTGACCCAAACATTTGACCAATGCTATTTGACCCATGACCTTTGTCCCATACCATTTGGCACACGATCTTTGACCCATGAACATTGACCATCATCACGGTGGTCATTTTTATGGGAACTCTCTATACAGATTATGAGCAAAGTTTGGGAATGTTCCTGCTGAATTGTGCTTATTACAGGGGAATGCCTATGCTGCCATAGTTTTATGGGAACTCTGTTCAGGCTGTAAGCAAATTTATGGACTGTTCCTGCTGAATTTTGCTTCCCTATTTTTTGAGATCTCTCTGTACAGTCTTAAAGCAAACTTAGGCATTCCTTAGCTGCCTGTTTTCGTTGTTGTTCAGTTTGGATGCCAGGGTTGGGTTTTGGCTTTGTAGAGTGTGCACTTGTACCCCCAGGGGGTTGCACATGTCCTCTAATCTTTAGATCCTTCTCTCCGCTCCAGTTGTCCTCTTTATCAGTGTCTGGAGGTCAGCTTGTAGGAGGGAGAGGTCGGTCTTAACTGCCTCTATTTTTACAGATAGGGCTGCCCAGCAATCCTTTATTGCGGTGCATAGTAGCCTGGACTTAAAGCATTGTGCCGCCATCTTGTGGAGCAGTCCAGTCATGGAGTTCCAGCCTGGCGGCTGCATCTGGGTCTTGTTGCCACCCATAGTGTGTAGTGGTGTCAGGGGATTTGGGATTCGGCCAAATACCAGAATCCTTAATTAAAGATTCGGCCGAATACCATATAGAATCGGAATCTAAATTTGCATATGAGCAGTGACAGGAATGTAAAAAGTGGAAAAAATATTTTTACTTCCTTGTTTTGTGACAAATAGTTACGTGATTTCCCTTCTCACCCCTAATTTGAATATGCAAATCCTAGATTCAGTGCATAAAGCTTAGTACAAAGGAATACCTATACTTTTTAAAAATGACTGCCTTTTTCCTCTAATAATAAAACAGTGTCTTGTACTTGATGGTAACTAAGTTAAAGTTTATATGTTTTTAGCAGAATTAAGAGATGGAGATCAAAATCCCTTCTAGGGCTGGACAAGATTATACAGAAAATAGAATTTATACAAATCTCTCTCAAAATGTTTCCCCTGCTGGTAATAAAAAGTTCCTTAAGTTACCTGAAGTTGCATTTTGGGAACAAAGTGCCGAGTATGTTTTCCGACTGGCGATTTACTTTATTGCCGGTGGCAGAACAACCCGGATGCACCCAAAGAAGGAGAGAGCAATGGAGGGGAGGAGAATGCGACGAAGGGTGGGTAGAGAAAGCAACGGAGGGGAGGGTGACGAGGGAGGGGAGAGCAAAGGGAAGTAAGTGGTGCGAACCCGGCTAGGGGAAGGCAGAAGACATTTTTAAAGGTAGCTCCCAGCGCCCCCCTTTCATTGCTTTGTAGGACCTGCCTCTTCTGCCTGCTCCTAGTTCTGGCCCTGGCCAGTGGAAAAAACATTTCAGGGATATGTTTCACCCATGGTAGCACAAATTGAAACGTGGGCATCATATCTCCCAGTGTGCCATTAGTCTTTAAAGGCATTCCCAAGTTATTACATTGTAATTACCAACTTCTGCTCCTAGATGGCAGTGTAGAGTTGGGTTGGATCTATTTTACCTGTATATATAGTGTTTGGCCACTAGAGGGAGTGAGAGTAGTGAAACACATAGAAAGGGGTGGAGTTTAGAAGAGAACTGGAGACAAGCCACAGGGACATTTGTGCATCACAGGATGAACATCTACTGAAGAAGCCACCTTGCAGGAGAACCACAACCAGGACCCAAGTGAGTAGGAAGTGTGAGGCTCAGTTAGCATAGGTTTAGTTTTCTTATAGTGCACTGTAGCAGTGTTATGAGTCAGGTCAGGACAGTGAGCCAGAGGTTTTTGTGTGGGCTAAAGGGTTATGGGCTCATATTGGTGATTGTGTGTATTTTGCAAAAAAAGTCTATGATTCTGTGGGGTGAACCTACAGTTTTTGGACTTGGAACCTAAAGTATGTTGATTTCTAAAGTGACCTTCAATTTGATCTTTTTCCCCTTCATTTTTTTAGTCTATAACTTGTTATAGAAATAGAATTGTACAAAAATGACGGCAGATTTGAAAAGTTTATGTTGTCAAAAAAAAAACCATAATATAGGTTTTTTTAATGGATATTTTTACATACATTTGTCTTTATCAGGAATATGCAAATAAGAAGCAGAAGAAAAGAGAAGGATATAGCAGAAGGGATAGAAGAGAGATCAGAAGACAGAGGAAGACGTTTGCCTGGGACACTCTCATGGTAAGTATTATGGCTTTGGTCGGTACTGAACATGTTTGTATTTAGTCCAGCATTGCTGTGGGAGATATTGGGGGGTTGATATTGTGAGTTATTTTTAGCATAGAGCCCATTTTTTAGGTTTTTAGTGTGATGTGGTTGGTGTAAAATTCTACAGAAGGTTTTTTTCATGTTGTATATATTGTGGTAGTTCTAGGATCACGTGCTTAATTTGTTTTACAGGTATGGGATCGGTTATCTGGAAACCTGTAATCCAGAAAGCTCTGAATGTCAAGAAGGCTTTCTCCCATAGACTCCATTTTATTCAAATTATCCAAAATTTTAAAAACAGTTTTCTTTTTTCTCTGTAATAATCAAACAGTACATTGTACTTGATCCAAACTAAGCCTATTGGGTTTATTTATTGTTTAAATGAATTTCTAGTAGACTAAAGGTATGAGGATCCAAATTACGGAAAGGTTTACCAGAAAACCCTGAGCATTCTGGATAACAGGTACCATACCTGTACTGGAGATTTTTACCAGTTGGGGAGCTAGGATTTGCCTGGATGCTAATCTGGATAAATAGGATAATGATTTTTTGTTCTTTAAGAAAGCAATTTGGAATTTGGCCCAATAAAGCAATTACTTTTGAGACCTCATTTTGTGTGATTATTTGCAGAGGGTTGGGAGTATTATCTTTGGAGCGGCTGGGAGTATTATCTTCAGATCGGCTTGGTGGATTATGTTCAGAACGGCTGGGAGGATTATTTTCAGAGCAGCTGGATTATCTTCAGAGCGGCTGTGAGGATTGTTTTCAGAGTGGCTTGATTATCTTCTGAGAGGTTGGATTATCTTCAGGTCGGATGGGAGGATTATATTCAGGTCGGATGGGAGGATTTTCTTCATTGAGACTGAGAGGAATATCTTCATATGGACTGAGTGAATTATCCGCAGTGCAGATGGGATCTTCAGAGCGATTGAGAGGAAACTGAGAGGATTAACTTCAAAGCTTCTGGGAGGATTATCTTCAGGTTGGATGGGATGATTTTCTTTGTTGTGATTGAGCGGATGATCTTCATATGGATTGAGTGAATTATCCGCAGTGCAGATGGGAGGATTATTTCTAGAGCGGTTGTGTGGATTATCTTCATAGCGGCTGGGAGGATTATCTGCAAAGTGTCTAGAACGATTCATTTAGGAGCGGCTGGGAGGATTATCTTCAGAGTGGCTGTAGAGGTAGGCAATTTGGGTGCTTTTTTTAAATTGGCACTTCCGAGGGGCCCAGCGCACAACCCAGCCTCCCTTTAAAGGGGTGGTTCACCTTCAAACAACTAGTTGTTTTCCGATAGATCACCAGAGATAATGACTTTTTCCAATGACTTTCTATTTTCTATGTGTCACAGTTTTTCTAATATTGAAGTGTAAAGTGTCATTTTTCACCTTCTGAAGCAGCCCTGGGGGTCGCTGACCCTGTAAACTGTTCTAAATGGATACATTTAGTTGATACATTTCTTATCTTTGTCCCTGCTGAGCAGAATCTCTGGGTTTCATTACAGGCAGCTGTTAGAATTGATACAATAGTTGCTAATACTCCAGAGATGCGGCTGAGAAATGTATCAACTTAATGTTGCAAAATTGTAACAGTTCAGAGTCTGCACCTGATTTACTGAGCTGCTAGAATCAAACACCAGAGACAGGAACATTCAACTTTCAACATTCAACCGTAAAAAATAAATAATGGAAAGTAATTGAAAAAAGTTTTCAATCTGAAAACAACTGAATTGAAAAAAGTGTTTGGAAGGTGAACAACCCCTTTATAGAGGGTCCAGTATATCCATTTAGCTGTAAATTTAGTGACATATTCAGGGGCTGTAGCTGAGATTTCGTCAGAATGGTATAATTCACTCATTTTGTTTATCCAGTCCTGGATTATTGGGGGCTGCAGTGATTTCTATCATGTGGGGATCAGCAGTTTTGCCACATTGAATAGATGAGGTGCTATAGTAGAGAGGGACGGTGAAACATTTCTGGGACCATATAAAGGAACAAGGATACAGGCTGAGTTATACAGGGAACAATGAGTATATTTTGTGTATTATAATGCATAATGTACCCCTACTGTAAATTATAAGGATTTTAGAATCCATATAAAGGCACACGGCTGCGGTGAGTTATACAGGGAACTATCACTGTATAACTCATGTATTATGTATTATAACAGAGACTGTACACCCTATACTGTCATTCATAAGGATATTAGAAGTCACTTAGGGGTTATTTGACAATTTAAAGGCACAAGGCTGCAGGCTGAGTTATACAGGGAACTATCCCTTATGTATTATAACAGATTCAGAAAGTATAATATCCCAAAAACGCTCTGCCCGCTTGGTTCAGGAAAAGGGTCCTCGATCAGGTCACCGGTATCCTGATATCTGTAACTCGATTCGTAAAGAAATGAGGAGAGCACTCTGCAAGCAATTAATGCTGTGGTTATCTTTTTATTACTTGACTACTTGTACAAGTAGTCAAGTAATAAAAAGATAACCACAGCATTAATTGCTTGCAGAGTGCTCTCCTCATTTCTTTACGAATCGTATTATAACAGATTCTGTGCCCTATACTGTAATTGATATGGACATTAGAAGTCACTGAGGGGTTCTTTGACCATATAAAGGCACAAGGTTGCAAGCTGACTAATACAGGGAACTCGGAGCATTCGTCATGTATTATAAGGGATAATGTACCCCCTACATTAAATAATAAGCAGATTTGAAGTCATTGAGGGGTTCTGTGACAATATAAATGCACAAGACTGCAGGTTGAGTTACACTGGGGACTGGTACAGAAGTATTATAGGGGATAATAAACTCCCATTGTAAATTATAAGGCTATAGACATCACATATAAATGCACACGGCTACAGGCTGAGTTATACAGGGAACTCTGAGTATTGTGTATTATAAGGGATATTGTACCCCCACTGTAGATGATAAGGATATTTGTAGTAGGGCCCCTTGCCACAATTGTTTTTAGCTCTTTATGCCCCAGGTCACCAATGTTTTTAATTTTTAGGGCCCCTTTGTCACCATTGTTTTTAACTCTTGGGGCCCCTTGCCGCCAATGTTTTGAACTCTTAGGGCCCCTTGCCACCAATGTTTTTAACTCTTGGGGCCCCATTGCCACCAATGTTTTTACCTCTTAGGGCCCCAGGCGACCAATGTCTTCAACTCTTATGGTCCCAAGCTATCAAAGTTTTTACCTCTTAGGGCCCCTTGCAACCAATGTTTTAACTCTTATGACCCCGGGTCACCAATGTTTTAACTCTTATGACCCCGGGTCACCAATGTTTTAACTCTTAGGGCGCTAGGCCACCAATGTTTTCAGCTCTTAGGGCCACATGCCACCAATGTTTTTAACTCTTAGGGCCCCGGGCCACCAATATTTTAACTCTTATGACCCCGGGTCACCAATGTTTTTAACTCTTAGGGCGCTAGGCCACCAATGTTTTCAGCTCTTAGGGCCACATGCCACCAATGTTTTTAACTCTTAGGGCCCCGGGCCACCAATGTTTTTAACTCTTAAGGCCCTAGGCCACCAATGTTTTTTTAAGATTTAAATGAGGGGAAGGTATTTTCATGAGAATTGTCACCTGACAGAAGCACAGATTTTCCATAGGCAATACATTTCCTCGTTTACCATTGCCTTTATTCGGACCGGCGAGTGTTTGACCAAAGTATTTAACCTACTGCCTAGTTCTACTAATAAATTTGATTTAGGTTGAGTTAGGTAACTGTTTAAAGAGTCTACCTTGACTAAAAGTTACTGTTCCAGGTTCATGTGCAGGATTGGCCCAACTTGCCCCTACCTTCCTTATTACCCCTCAAAGGGCTTCCTCGCCTAGCAAACAATGGAGTGTGTCATTGTGGGGGCAGGAAGAAATATAATATTCCTCCATCACTTTAGCAGGAATCCCCCACCCCAAAAGGATGTCTCATAACCTGGAGAGAGTGGTAACCAAAAAACAAATCCAGCACAGGCATTCCCCAATATCAAGCACCTTCATATACTAAATGTCTGGTATAGTATAAATAGGCTGGTGGGAAGTGGATGGAATTCCAATATTAAGAGGGCAATGGACTTGAATGGAAATGCTTACATTGTGGCCTATGGAGTAAACCAATTTTGTAGTTCCTTGCAATCATTTGAGATCAATATGTGTCCCTATGTCTTTCATCCCCATCAATGTACATATTAAGCAAATAACCCTGCAGAGATATTAACCCATTCCCTTCTTCAAATAAACCTCTGTATCAGCACCACAACCCAGTTTTACCCTTACGCTGCCATTTTGAGCAGCTCCCAGCAGTATTAATTGCCCTGTCACCCAACCGGTAGAATGAGGCACAGGAGCCCCTTTCCTCAATATTCACCATAGGGATTAAAGAAAAACAGAGACTTTTTTATGGGGAAACCTGTCGGAGAGCACAGGATTTATTAAAATTAACAGCTAATTTATATTTGGGCATCCCTAACGACCAATGATCCAGAGGAAGGCGAAAAACCCTAGAGTACTATGGGAACCAATCTGCACTGTAGGTAAAAATTCCTTCCTGACTCCTAGAAACGGCAGTCGGTTTTACACCCTGGATCATTTAGGATTTAGGCCATGGTGTTGGGTCGGCGGCAGCAGCAGCAGCAGCAGGCGGCGAGTCTTTGGGTGGAATGCTGAAAAGAAAAGATATAGAAAGTGTTGACATAAGAATAAAGACATACTTGTTTCCTTATGATATTAAAGGCTATAGGTCTTGCTTTAAGAACGCACTATTCGTTGGGCCTGTGGGGACTGTTTGGGTCTCTCTACACATGGAATGCCTTGGCTTATTATGAATCTCAGTCTGAGCCTGCGCCATTTAATCTTTTATACGCTTTGATCACCTGGCGCCAGTCCATTACCCAGTAGCAACCCATTTCCATAGGTGGATATCTAAGCCAGATGTCCAGCAGCCCTATAAGCGTTACCTACCTCCCCTGTTATTGGCCTACTATAGAATCGACACTTTATCTGCAGACTTATCTCTGTCAGCACCCTCTTACAACCTAAAGGCAGCCAAACATTGGTCTATGGGGTGCCCTCAAAGTAATCAGCCTACGGCATCAACAGACAGTGTATGATTTCCTTTTATTGTTCTGATTGAAAATGCTCAGAACAGCAGGAAGTAAAGTGGAGCTGCATTGGACAACATGAGGCATCTCTAGATAATGGGTAATTGTCAGTAAATTGATACATTACCCAAACTCTCCGGAGCCTCTTCATGATGGCCTTCCTGAACTGTTTTCGGAGGGTCGGCCTCTCCTCCACCAGAGGATCTTTGATGATCTCTTCTTCACCATCAGCTCCCTCCTCTTTCTCCTCCACTGCAGGAGATTGCTCCTCCGTCGTCTTCTCCTCCATTCCAGGGACTTGATGTTCTTCTGCAGAACCTCCTACTTCTGCTCCCTCTTCTTTCTCCTCCTCTTCAGGGACTTGCTGTTCTTCAGCGGGAGGAGCTGTTTCTTCATTTGTTGGAGCTTCATCATTATCTTCAGCTCCTTTCTCTTTCTCCTGAGAGGCAAGAGCTTCCTCTTCTGCTGCTCCAGGAGCTTCTTCTTCCTTTTCTTCCTCTGCAGGAGCTTGCTCCTCCATCATCTTCTCCACTGCAGGGTCTTCAGCGGGAGCTCCTTCCTCTTCCTTGTCTTCTGTATGAAGGGCTTCCTCATCTGCTGCTGCGGGGGCTCCATCCTCCTCTTCTTCAGCTGCAGGACTGTGTGCTTTTTTGCTACTAGGTTTAAAGGGAAGAAAATGAAAAAAATGGGTCATTATTGTAATTTGTTTCCAAAGTATTGCAACTACAATTCTGATCACTGGATGATTAAAATAGCCAGATAGCCTTGTACCTAAGAAATATCATTATACCTGCTACACACCTGTCCCTACTGTAACACATTGGGCAGTTACTGAGCTGAGTAAGTTCCATGCTAGACTTCACCCAGTGATACATGCTGAGATACATGATATGGTTGTAGGGACCTAAAAAAGTTTAACAAGTTTCTGTGCTATCAGTATGGCCAAAAGCACCAAGAGGTACGAGAAAACATCTAGTTTTTTTGAATACGTTATGTGCCAGTAAGTGTAATTGAAAGTGTTAATTGCAAAATACATACCTAGCTGCTTTCTGTAGCTTCAGCTCCCTCAGGAACTCATGGTGAAGCTGGGTCAGATGTTGGTTGATAGTCTGTGAGCGCAGGGCAGGCACAAGGATAGGAGCAAAGGGGAAAGAAAGGAGACAATTAGGATTATGCCTGTATATGTGCTGCTAATAGTACCTTTATATGCTGAGGGCAGTCAGGGTGTGGGATTCCCTGCCGGCAGCTGATGTTGTGAAATTATAATTGAGCATCAGCCTTTTCTCATCATAGGGAGAAAAAAAACCAAATTACCCCTTGTGCCGTTGTCCAGATTGCAATAGACCAATCAAAGTTCATTATCTAGCGGTTAAACACCCAAGAAAAGCATCAGGGACAGTGATCCCAGGGGAACTTACATTCTCCAGCCGCAAATACTCAAGCTGCTTCCTCCGGTTTCGCACTCGAGTTGGATGATCCTGTGGAAGAAAAAAAACAAAGTTAAGCGCTTCTTTGTACCAATGCCATTATTGTGGCCATGTGAACACTTGTAATAAAACCATTTTTGTTTCTGGTGAAAATGGCACTTGGATGGGAGACTTTAGATGCCCCCAGGGGAGCAGGAGATACAATGAATGATAATGTTCTAGATTATTATAGAGACACACAGTGAATAATAACCTCTCCTATAATATTATACTAGTGACACTTACAGGAGGCAGCTTGGCAGATTTCCTGAGGGCGGCATATTCCCTCTTGATCACTTCCTGTAACATAAAGAAAGAAGCAGCGTGAGATAAGAGCTGGCAATCTAATATCATTTGTTCCCTATTCATCTAAACATCTATTCTGCATTACATACCAGAGAGTTGAGCATTTTCCAGTAATGCATGATGTTCTCTTTGGCCCTCATCCTCGGGTCCACGTCGCATGTAAGAAGGAAGTGCTTTCTGAAAAAGAAAGATATCACTGAATGTTAATAAAACATTTTCCAGCCGTATTGCCCTTGCAGTTACCCCTGGGGCAATAGCAAATGATTCCCAACATGTAACAAGTCCATTTATGTTTTACTTACAGGACGATGTTCTCGCCGAATTCGACCCGGTAGTGATGTTCTGCGGGAAAAACACAATTCAGTTAAATACGGAGCTAAAGGGGGAAAGGAATTCACAAATAATAAAACAATGGCACAACCTTAGGAACTGATAAATAATATAGGATTTTACCATAATAAGAAGCGAGGGCCTCAAAGTCCGTATGTTCCCCCCTGAAGTCCTTCAGGACGGAGTACAGCGTCTATAAGTAAAAAGAAAAAGCATTAGGGACAGAATACTAAGTGGCTCTGGCTCTGAGGAGAATAGAGACAGAAAGGGGTTTGGGTTTTTATGGGGCAAACATGCCAGGAATAAGGGCATTTTATTTTGAAAATTTAATAAACGTAGTGATTGGATTCCCTGGATTTCAGTTCTACCTGAGTCACATTGTTTGGCAGCTCCAACACGTATCTATATATATACATATATATATATATATATATATATATATACATATACATATATATATATATATACATATATATATACATATATATATATATATATATATATATATATATATATATATATATATATATAGTGAACAAACAAGCCGCACTCCAAGGACTTAATTTTGAAAAATAAAGGTGAAGTTTTATTTCAACGTTTTGGCTCCTTAACTGGGGCCGTCTTCAGGAGCCGAAACGTTGAGAATAAAACTTCACCTTTATTTTTCAAAATAAAGTCCTTGGAGTGTGGCTTGTTTGTTCACTGCATACTAATGTGTTCACCAGCACCCAGGCAGCTGTGGATTGTTAAGAGTGCAATATATATATATATATATATAATATATATATATATATAGTCAAATACAAGAGTCCTCTGCACTCAACCCATTATCAATATATTTAAGACAGCGACATTTTGTGCATACTGCTACTAAAAAATGCCTTACCCTTTAAACAAAACAGGGATTGTTTGTCCATATATTGCAATATATTTAAGCTGGCCAACTACGTCAAAGTCATCCCATATCTGGCCAGTCCTATGCTCAATTTTATCTGATTCATTAAGAATTCTATTGCTTCATTATACATTTTACAAAGGGACTAGGTATTACCTGCAACTTAACTTGCTGCTTTCAAAGTAAACCTCCATACTTGGCTGCCCTTTTATTAGACACCAGTGGGATCACCTGACTATAGCTGGGAAGGGTGGGAGCTACAACATGGAGCTGGTCACTGCTCCTGTATAAACTATAACAAACAAGGGAAAGTTGTGCTCACCACTATTTTTTAAAACCATTAGGCGGGGGTGCAATGAGGCTGTGACCACAAAATACATATAGTCAAATACAAGAGTCCTCTGCACTCAACCCATTATCAATATATTTAAGACAGCGACATTTTGTGCATACTGCTACTAAAAAATGCCTTACCCTTTAAACAAAACAGGGATTGTTTGTCCATATATTGCAATATATTTAAGCTGGCCAACTACGTCAAAGTCATCCCATATCTGGCCAGTCCTATATATATACGTATATATATAAAAGGAAGCAGACAGACAGCTGCTTAAGGAGAGCTTATATAGAAGAGTGAAAGGGAAACACCAGTTCAGATGAGAGAGGATTGTTTTACACTGAGGCATTACCAGAAGAGATGGATTTCTCTGCTTCTTGTCCATCGTTGAAACCTAGAGGGACAAATAGACATAATCAGCCAAAATGAAGTCAAGAGTTGTTCCCCTTTAAATGAACTCTTAGTATGATGCAGAGAATGATATCCTAAGACAATTTTCACTTGGTTTGCCTTTTTTATTATATGTGGGTTTTGAGTTATTGAGCTTTTTCTTCAGCAGCTCTCCAGTTTGCAATTAAAGCTATCTGGTTGCTAGGGTCCAAATTACTCTAGCAACCATGTGCTGAAGAAAAGTAGCAATAACAATAAATGTGTAGCCTTACAGACCATTTGTCTTTTGATGGGGTCAGTGACCCCCATTTGAAAGCTGGAAAGAGTCAGAAAACTATCGAAAACATTTAATGAAGACCAGTGGAAAAGTTGCTTAGAAGTAGCCATCCTATAATATACTAAAATATACATTAAAGGTGAACAACCCATTTAATTATTTCCTTATCTATATTCTCCCATTTGTATGAAACATTGTTCCAGTCAATGATTAAAGCCCATTATTAATGCTGTTGATGGATTGGCTTCTTATAAATACAATATACAGTAACCGTATGGGCTCATATACACAAAGCCACGTGGGACCCCCCAAGTGAATTGATGACAGACTCTCTGAAGAAGAAATCATGTGCTGAATCAGTTGAATTTGCAAGATTACCTCTTAAAGAAGATTCTCCGATGGGGAAAAAATATAGGGGGCGGCACAAGGCCGGGCCACCCCAAGGGGGGTCTCCCTAAGGAACCCCTGGCTCTCTTACACTGTTCAGATAAAGATGTAATTATATGAACAATGGAGAAGCCAAAAAAAAACTCCCAGGTGTTAATGGGCAGGTGTGAATCACCGAAGTCGCGGTCCAAAAATGCAGGAAAGGCACTGTAGCAATCTGTATAGAAAAGAGAATATAAAGGCAAGTTAAGGAATTTAGCGCTTAATATTTCCTATTTAATACAGAGGAAAGCAGAAATGTATTTTCCCCTAAAGTTTGAGCTTTGTATCAGTTCCAGCAGGTACTGAGCCTCAGTCTCTAGAATGCTGGAAGTTTCCTCACACAGTCAATTAGCAGAGAGCCCTAAATAACTGCCAAAGTCTGTGTCTCCCAACCAGCACTAACATTAAAGGCTTCTCCCAAGCACATTTTAGGGGAAAAATCTCCAAATTCACTAAAATCAGGGAGAGGAGCAACATCTGCTTGGGGGCGTCACCTAACCTTTTCCCCCTCTTGTTTTTACTATAGTAAAGGTTATTTGGCAAAATATCTCTTAGAGGGAATATACACTTAACCAACCAACGGACTAAACCAACTGTCAAACCCTAGGTGTAAAGTCTCCTCTCTTCTATGGGACCTGCTGTATGTCCCCCACTCATCACCCCCAACTGTCCCCATGGCACGTGCCTCTGCTTGCCACCCCTAGTTCCTTATGGTGTGCTACAGGGTCCCCAAAAGTTTCCTTCTGTAGATAATGTGAATATTTGCTGGCAGCCCTGCATAATGCCAAATGCACAAAAAGTCTGTGTCCCCCCAACCAGCACTAAGATTAAAGGCATCTCCCAAGCACATTTTAGGGGAAAAATATCCAAATTCACTAAAATCAGGCAGAGGCACACCACCTGCTAGTCTGTGGGGGACATTGCCCAAATTCCCTCCTCTTTTTCCACTAAAATAAAGGTTTTTTGGCAAAAAATCTCCCAGAGGGAAAGTACTCTTACCTCTCACCACAGGGCCAACCAACGGACTGAACCAACTGTCACATTTCCAGGTGGAGGTCACCTCTGTCCCCTGCTCTTAAAGGGGAAGTGTCCCCTGTTGATGAGTGAGGTTTATATGACATTTATTTCTAATTAGATGTGCAGCACATACACAGACTATTAAGTACACAGAGCATTGCTTTGTATGTGTGGCCTATTGAGTCAGTGCAGTTAGTGCGCTGCCATATCTGTTGGGTCCATTCATTCATCTGCCATGGTTCCAATCAGTGCTGCTGCTGTTGCTCAGTCTGGTAGATCCGGGGGTCCTTGGCTTGTAGGGGGTCCCTTCCTTAGCCTTAATAGTGGGTAGAGATGGTGGATCTCATTGTTCTTGTTATTTATTGCTTACTGAGCATTTTGTGATTATTTGGAATATGTCCAGCCAATCTTGCTCAGGGATTGAGGTCAAAGTCTGTTTCCCAAGACTTAGTATAGTCCGGTAAATTGGGGTGTTTGTGTTCCAGCATGACCTTGTACGTTAGAGAGAGTCCGTGTCGGTGTATTTATAGAGCTTTATGTTTCAAAGCTGGTTAGTGGTCTACACACAGTATTTCCTATTGATATAGACGTCATGTAATGTTTCAGCTGTCTGTACCTCCACTTGTCCCAACTCACCGCTTTTCTTTGTTTTTTAGGAGCATGGGGATCTGGTCTTTTTCCATGCCTAGAAGGTGCCTCGATTGAAGATTCTGGAGCCCAAAAGCAGTTTCGTATCCCTTATCTTCAATCCCAGGTAAGTAGTCAGTGTTGTTTCTTATTGGGGTCAGTGGTGATGGATATGGAGCCAGTGAACAGTTTTTGTTTAGCTGGTGCCATATACTTAAAGGGGTTGTTTACCTTCCAGATTTTCAGTTCAATTGTTTTCAGATTGTTCCCCAGAAATAAAGACTTTTTTTCAATTACTTTCCACATTATATGAAGAGCATATGTCAGATTAAAAGCCATCTACATGTTCTTCTCTTCAGCTACCACCTAGCATCTGCAGTGGTCTCTGCAAATATTGGGGTCCTTGCAACACATTTGGGAAGGGAGTGTGGCTTTGGGATAGCAGCTATAGTAGTTAGAGATGGTGCCATAGTTTTATGGGATCCTCTTGTACAGGCTATGAGCAAACATAGGGGCTGTTCCTGCTGAATTTTGCCAAGTACACTGGAATACCTTTAATAATTGAATAATCAGCCAGTTGATTGGGTCAGTTTCTTAGTCGGTCTCCGTTTCATAAGGATGAGGGCCTTTGCAGTATCAACTGGAAGGAATCATTTTCTGTACAGGCTAGCAGACAGGGAGGAATCATTGTGACTGTGATTGAAGTGTCCGGGATATCTGTATCAGTAATTCCCTTGTAGTTGTCTAAGTCTAGGTGAGGAGAGAAAGTAGGATTGCCAAAGACTGGGATATGGAGAGCGGGGCGTTAATCCACTTCCCAGTTTTAGAAAGGGTGTCCAGTATTTTTAAGTAGTTAAGGGGCAGCCCAACATGTCAGTCTGAGTAGTTTTCGGAATGCCTGGATTTTCATATGTGGTATAATGGAGCATCCTGAGGAGGAGTATAATTTTCATACATTTGTCTTTATCAGAGCACTTTCTTAATTGTGGTACAGGTATGGGATCTGTTATCTGGAAACCTGATATCCAGAAAGCTCTGAATGACCGGAAGGCTGTTTCCCATAGACAAAAAAGTGAAAATTGTACTCGCCACTAATTTTTAAAACATTAAGATGGGGGGGGGAGGTGCAATGAGGTGACCACAAAATTCACATAGACACATAGAAGAAATCCTCTGCACTTAACCCATTATCAATATATAAAGGACATTGAAAGATTATGTGCCTTAAGCTACTAAAAATGCCTTACCCTTTAAACAAAACAGGGATTGTTTTTTTTATTCATTAAGCATTCAATTGCTTCATTATACAATTTACAAAGGGACTAAAGTAAAACTCTTATATGGACATTCATTAAAAATCGTAGTTGCGCTGGCGTCCGCTTCGCTGCACTTCGCCAGGCGTATTTATTCCAGCGCTCCGCAAATTCACTAAAATCCGAAGTTGCGCTCACGGGTAGCGTAAAGTTGCGAAGTTGCGCTAGCGTTCATTCGCCAAGCAAGCAAAGTTACGTTAGCGATGGTTAATTGGCATACGGCGCCAAATTGAAGTTACAATGGAGGTATATGTAGCAGAACTACACAAGCCTGGGAAACCTTCAAAACAGCAAATAAAATTTTTATTTTGCCCTACACATGTGCCCACTGTATAGTTAAATTGCCATGAGTTAGGAAATGTAGGGGGGAAGGAGGGGAGCCCCAAAAAAAATTTGATCGTTTTCAGCCTATCACCCATAATAAAGAAAAAACGCCAGCGTTTTTTGGGATTTAGAAATTTTTTTAACTTTTTTTGAAGCAATCCCTATCTACTCTATTGCGCTTCGCCTGGTCTGAGGTGGCGAAGGAAGTCTAGCGTAAAAGGTAGCGTTCAGAACAATGCGTGTGTTAGTGAATTTGCGTAGTTACGTCAGTTGCGCAAATTCACCAGGCGTAAGGGTGCGAAGTAACACTAGCGAAGTTACGCCAGCGTTCGGTGCTTAGTGAATTTGCCCCTTAAACTGCGGCTGAGTGATACAGGTAACTCAGAGGATCACTCATGTATTATGAGAGAGCATGTACCCCCTACTGTAAATGATAAGGATATTAGATGTCCCTGAGGGGTTATTGGACTATATAAAGGCACAATGCTTCAGGCTGAGTTATACAAGTTTTTCTGAATATTTCTCATGTTTTATATACAGGTATAGGATCCCTTATCCGGAAACCCGATATCCAGAAAGCTCAAAATTACAGAATGGCTGTCTCCCATAGACTCCATTTTATCCAAATAATCCAAATTTTAAAAAATGATTTCCTTTTTCTCTATAATAATAAAACAGTAGCTTGTACTTGATCCCAACTAAGATATAATTAATCCTTATTGGAAGCAAAACCAGTCTATTGGGTTTATTTCATGTTTAAATGAGTTTCTAGTAAACCCCAGCATTCTGGATAACAGGTCCCATACCTGTACTATACCTGCTGTAAATCGTAGTGATATTAAAACTCACTAAGGGGTTCTGTGACCATATAAAGAGGGAGTCCTCAACCTTTTTTACCCACGAGCCACATTCAAATGTAGAAGGATCAGCGAGTAACAAATACATAAAAATTGTTCCAGGGGTGCAAAATAAGGGCTGTGGATGGCTATTTGGTAGCCTTTATGTGGACTGTTAGCCCACAGAAGCTTCTATTTGGCAGTACACCTAGTTTTATGCAACTTAAACTTGCTTCCAAGCTAAGATTTCAAAAATTCGTACCTGCATTGAGGACACTGGGAGCAACATCCAAGGGATTGGTGAGCCACATTTGCTCACGAGCCACTGGTTGGGGACCACTGATATAAAGGCACAGGGCTACAGACTGAGCT
Organism: Xenopus laevis; assembly: GCF_017654675.1. Classification (NCBI taxonomy): domain Eukaryota; kingdom Metazoa; phylum Chordata; class Amphibia; order Anura; family Pipidae; genus Xenopus; species Xenopus laevis. The sequence continues at coordinate 64,924,662 of NC_054384.1, forward strand.
GTACAGGAAACCCTGAGTGTCACTCATGTATTATTAGGGATTATAGAAATCTCTTAGGGTTCTGTTACCATTTCAAGGCACAAGGCTGCGGAATGAGTTAGTCAGGGGACTCTGAGAACCACTCATGTATTATAAGGGATAATATACCCTCTACTGTAAAATATAAGGACATTTTAAAGTCACTGAGGGGTTTGGGAATCATAAAGGTACATAGGCTGCATGCTGAGTTAGTCAGGTGACTATCACTCATGTACTATTAAGGATACTGTACCCCCTACTGTAAATTGTAAGGATGTTAGAAGGGCATTGAGGCATTATGAGACCATATAAAGGCAGAAGGCTGCATGCTGTGTTATACAGGGGAATAGAACTAATGTATTATAACGGATACTGTACCCCCTAGTTTGTGACATGGATTTTTTAAAGTTATGAGGGTTTTCTTTTTTCTTTTTTGTATAATGATTTTTATGGTTTTCCCAAAAAGGAGATGATGGGGGGGGGGATACAGAAGGAAAAAGGAGGGGGAGTAGGGGAAAGTGAGCAGGGGGGAAACAACAAAATTAACAAAAAGCATCACGACTCAGGCATCGTTTTTAAACAAAGCATTACACAAAGGCAATACAGCAAGAATTACAGTCCCCTCAAGGTTATACGGGTAGAAGGGATATAGCATGTTAACAACGTGTAGTAATGCTCAGAGTACAGATTGAAGAAACCCCTAATAACGATCTGTGTTATGTGAGTTTTGGAGTTCAGAAGTTGTCTATATTCCGCAGAGTCCCTGTATAAATACCACCTCAGCCATGTAGCCCTAAAGCTAGAGTGTTGTTTTTCTGTGAATGTAGATAATTCCTCAAATTTTGCTAATTCGTTAACCTTCCCTATCCATTTCTTACTGGTTGGTGTATAAGTGGATTTCCAGAGTCTAGGGATTAGGATTTTGGCTGAGTTAAGAAGATGATACTCCAGAGTAGTATCGGGGATCCCTCCGTATTTTCTGTGTCCCAAAATAGAAGTATGCGGGGCTGGTGAAAAGGATAATCTCTTCCTAGCACCTGGGAACAGGCTTCAGAACTACCTGCCAGTAGTTTGTGAGAGCTGGGCAGTCCCAGAATATGTGTAGTAACGTGCCTATATCTGCTTTACACCTCCAGCAGGGGTTACTCGTGGTTGGATGAATCTTATGTAATTTTTCTGGGGTGTAATACCATCTACTTAAGATTTTATAATTTAACTCCTGGATCTTGCAACATCTAGAGCTGTAAATTAGACTGGGAATCCATTTTCTGGATGAGTTCTTCTGAGACGTCCAGTCCTAGGGTCCCACTCCCATGCCTGGACAAAAGGCAGCTGCTTTCTCTCACACTCACTTGAGAGCATATCATAAATTGAAGAGATTCTATGTTTAGGGGGGTTTCTCTAGTGCATAGAGTCTCAAAGGGCGTAAGGGGTTGTCCTAATTTGTTAGCTCCACCTAGATACCCAAAAAATGCTTAAACTGGCAGTATTGATAATCTTGCAAATTTACCGTCGGCCTGGCCCGTCTAAGAAGATTTAAACCATGGCAGGTGGATCAAATGTGTGGCTTGTTTGCTCAATCTCCACCCAGTCCTTACTATCTAGGTGGTGCGACCAGTCAATTATACGAGCAAGTGCTGCTGCTTTTAGGTATCTGGCACAGTCCGGGAGGGCAAGACCTCCTTCCGAATTTTTCTTATGTAAGATGGCAGCTTTAAGTCGTGGGGGTGGTCCTGCCAGATGAATTTGGTGCTTTCAGATTGAAAAGATTTTAGCCAATTGGTTGAATATTAGTAGAGGTAACACTGGGAATAGGTAAAGTAGCCGTGGCATTATGTTCATCTTGACCACATTGATTCTACCTATCCAGGACAGGGGTTGTTTGGTCCAATTCCGTCGATCTTTATGAATGTTTGCGTATAGCAGTTTACAGTTGGTATCAAGTCATTCTTCATAGTCTTTAGTAATGGTTATTCCTAGGTAAGTGATCTGCTGGTTTGCCCAGCTGTATGGGAAGTTGTTTGAGAGTCGTTGAATTGTGTTTTGGCTGAGCGATACGTTTAATGCTTGCGATTTATGAAAATAATTTTGAAGTTGCTAAGCTTGCCAAATATCTCAAAGAGATTGTTGAGGCTTGTGATTGAGGTTAGCGGTTTTGTCAGGAAAAAAAGAAGGTCGTCGGCGTACGCTGCTACTTTATATTGTTTGTCTTTTATGGAAATCCCTGATATATCTGCATTCAATCTAATAGATATGAGCAGGGGTTCCAAAGCCAGGGCAAAAAGGGTACGTGAGAGGGGGCACCCTTGTCGTGTGCCGTTTTTGATGGTAAGCGTTGAGAGAGTACTCCGTTCACTCTAACCCTAGCTACCGGTTAGAGAGATTTAATCCACTGGCACAGGCGGTCCCCGAAGCCGAACTGGAGAGGCAGGAGAACATATAACCCATTCGACCCTGTCAAATGCTTTTTCCAGCATCGGTGGACAGAGCATAGAGGAGATTTTTTTTGTACAGCGTGTCGGTGCGGTTTCGCACCTTGAGTGTGGTGAGTATGATTGCGACATCAATTTAATTTCTAGTTCTGAGTGTACATATTTTCTCGTACTCTTCTACATTCTCAAAGTGATGTATTGAGACAGTGCACGTGGCTTGATTCACCTGAGGTATACCTTTTATAAGCCAAAATAAGATAACTTAAGGATAAATTCATCTCGAAATTCCTCCTTGTTT
>NC_054384.1:64932409-64974046 GCF_017654675.1 Xenopus laevis
TGGCCCTAAGAGCTGAAAACATTGGTGGCCTAGCGCCCTAAGAGTTAAAACATGGTGACCCGGGGTATAAGAGTTAAACATTGGTGACCCGGGTCATAAGAGTTAAAACATTGGTTGCAGGGGCCCTAAGAGGTAAAAATTTGATAGCTTGGGACATAAGAGTTGAAGACATTGGTCGCCTGGGGCCCTAAGAGGTAAAAACATTGGTGGCAATGGGGCCCAAGAGTTAAAAACATTGGTGGCAAGGGGCCCTAAGAGTTCAAAACATTGGCGGCAAGGGGCCCAAGAGTTAAAAACAATGGTGACAAAGGGGCCCTAAAAATTAAAAACATTGGTGACCTGGGGCATAAAGAGCTAAAAACAATTGTGGCAAGGGCCCTACTACAAATATCCTTATCATCTACAGTGGGGGTACAATATCCCTTATAATACACAATACTCAGAGTTCCCTGTATAACTCAGCCTGTAGCCGTGTGCATTTATATGTGATGTCTATAGCCTTATAATTTACAATGGGAGTTTATTATCCCCTATAATACTTCTGTAACCAGTCCCAGTGTAACTCAACCTGCAGTCTTGTGCATTTATATTGTCACAGAACCCTCAATGACTTCAAATCTGCTTATTATTTAATGTAGGGGTACATTATCCTTATAATACATGACGAATGCTCCGAGTTCCCTGTATTAGTAGCTTGCAACCTTGTGCCTTTATATGGTCAAAGAACCCCTCAGTGACTTCTAATGTCCATATCAATTACAGTATAGGGCACAGAATCTGTTATAATACGATTCGTAAAGAAATGAGGAGAGCACTCTGCAAGCAATTAATGCTGTGGTTATCTTTTTATTACTTGACTACTAGTCAAAGTAAAATAAAAAGATAACCACAGCATTAATTGCTTTGCAGAGTGCTCTCCTCATTTCTTTACGAATCGAGTTACAGATATCAGGATACCGGTGACCTGATCGAGGACCCTTTTCCTGAACCAAGCGGGCAGAGCGTTTTTGGGATATTATACTTTCTGAATCTGTTATAATACATAAGGGATAGTTCCCTGTATAACTCAGCCTGCAGCCTTGTGCCTTTAAATTGTCAAATAACCCCTAAGTGACTTCTAATATCCTTATGAATGACAGTATAGGGTGCACAGTCTCTGTTATAATACATAACACATGAGTTATACAGTGATAGTTCCCTGTATAATCACCGCAGCCGTGTGCCTTTAATATGGATTCTAAAATCCTTATAATTTACAGTAGGGGTACATTATGCACTAAACACAAAATATACTCATGTTCCTGTATAACTCAGCCTGTTTCTTGTTCTCTTTATATGGTCCAGAAATGTTTCACCGTCCTCTCTACTATAGCACCTCATCTATTCAATGTGGCAAAACTGCTGATCCCACATGAATAGAAATCACTGCAGCCCCCAATAATCCAGGACTGGATAAACAAAATGAGTGAATTATACATTCTGACGGAAATCTCAGCTACAGCCTGAATATGTCACTAAATTTACAGCTAAATGGATATACTGGACCTCTATAAAGGGGTTGTTCACCTTCCAAACACTTTTTTCAAGTTGTTTTCAGATTGAAAACTTTTTTCAATTACTTTCCATTATTTATTTTTTACGGTTGAATGTTGAAAGTTGAATTGTTCCTGTCTCTGGTGTTTGATTCTCAAGCAGCTCAGTAATCAGGTGCAGACTCTGAACTGTTAACAATTTTGCAACATTAAGTTGATACATTTTTCTCAGCCGCATCTCTGGAGTATTAGCAACTATTGTATCAATTCTAACAGCTGCCTGTAATGAAACCCAGAGATTCTGCTCAGCAGGGACAAGATAAGCAATGTATCAACTCAAATGTATCCATTTAAGAACAGTTTACAGGGTCAGCGACCCCCAGGGCTGCTTCAGAATGTGAAAAATGACACTTTCACACTTCAATATTAGAAAAACTGTGACACATAGAATAGAAAGTCATGGAAAAAGTCATTATCCTCTGGTGATCTATCGGAAACAACTAGTTTGTTTGAAGTGAACACCCCTTTAAAGGGAGGCTGGGGTTTGTCGCTGGGCCCTCGGAAGTGCATTTAACAAAAGCACCAAATGCTACCTACTACACCACTCTGAGATAATCCTCCGCCGCTAAATGAATCGTTCTAAGACACTTTGCAGATAATCTCCCAGCGCCTATGAAGATAAATCACACACGGCTCTAAGAAATACATCCTCAACATCTGCACTGCGATAATTTCACCTCATCCATATGAAGTCATCCGCTCAAAATACAACAAAGAAAATCTCCCATCAACCTGAAGATATCCTCCAGAAAGCTTTGAAGTTATCCTCTTCAGTTTCCTCTCCATCGTCTGAAGATCCCATCTGCACTGCGGATAATTCAATCAGTCATAAGTATTCCTCTCAGTCCAATGAAGAAAATCCTCCCATCCGAACTGATATAATCCTCCATCGACCCTGAAGATAATCAACTTCCGAAGCATATCAGCCAACTCTGAAAACCATCCACAGCCGCTCTGACATAATGCACTGCTCTGAAATAATCTCCCAGCCGTTCTGAATAACCACCAAGACGATCTGAAGATATACTCCCAGCCGCTCCAAAGATAAACTCCACCCTCTGCAAATAATCACACAAAATGAGGTCAAAAGTAATTGCTTTATTTGGGCAATTCCAAATTGCTTTCTCAAAGAACAAATCTTATCCATTATCCAGAATAGCATCCGGCAAATCTAGTCCCCAACTGGTAAAAATCCCAGTAAGGTATGGTACCTGTATCCAGAACGCTCAGGTTTTCTGGGTAAACCTTTCCGTAATTTGGATCCTCATACCTTTAGTCTACTAGAATTCATTTTAAACAATAATAAACCCAATAGGCTTTAGTTTCGGATCAAGTACATGTACTGTTTTGATATTACAGAGAAAAAAGAAAATGTTTTAAATTTGGATAATTTGAATAAAATGGATCCTATGGGAGCAAAGCCTTCTTGAACATTCAGAGTTTCTGATTACAGGTTTCCAGATAACCGACTCCATACCTTGTAAAACAAATTAAGCAGGTGATCCTAGAACTCACAATATATACAACATGAAAAAACTTCTTAGAATTTTACAACTCAACCACATCACACTAAAAAAAACTAAAAATGGGCTCTATGCTAACATACTCACAAATCAACCCCCAATACTCCAAGCATGCTGACTAAATACAAACATGTTCAGTACGACCAAAGCCAATAATACTTACCATGAGGTGTCCCAGGCAAAACGTCTTCCCTCTGTCCTTCTGATCTCTCTTCTAATCCTTCTGCTATATCCTCTCTTTTACTTCTGCTTCTTATTGCATATTCCTGAATAAAGAAAAGTATGTAAAATTCCATTAAAAAAACCTTATTATGGTTTTTTTTTTTGACAACATAACTTTCAAATCTCCGTCATTTTGTACATTTATTCTCTATAACAAGTTATAGACTAAAAACAATGAAGGGGGGAAAAGACAAATTGAAGTCATTTAGAAATCAACATACTTTAGGTTCCAGTCCAAAACTGTAGGTTCACCCCACAGAATCATAGCCTTTTTTGCACAATACACACAATCACCAATAATGAGCCCTACACCCTTTAGCCCACACAAAAACCTCTGGCTCACTGTCCTGACTGACTCATAACACTGCTACACGTGCACTATACAGAAAACTAAACCTATGACTAACTGAGCTCACACTTCCTACTACCATTGGGTCCTGGTTTGTGGTTTCGCTGCAAGGTGGCTTCTTCAAGTAGATTGTTCATCCTGTGATGCACAAATGTCCCTGTGGCTTGTCTCCATTCTCTTCTAACTCCACCTTTCTATGTGTTTCACTACTCTCACTCCCTCTGTGGCCAAACACTATATATACAGGTAAATAGATCCACCCAACTCTACACTGCCATACAGAGGCAAGAAAGTTTGGTAATTAAATGTAATACTTGGGAATGCCTTTAAAAGATAATGCACACTGGGGAGATATGATGCCACGTTCAATTGTCTACCAATGGGTGAAGAATATCCTGAAATGTTTTTCCACTGGCCAGGGCCAGAACTATAGGCAGCAGCAGAGAGGCCAGGCTCCTAAAGCATGAAAGGGGGCGCTGGAGCTACTTAAAATGTTTCTGCTTCCCCTACCGGGTCGCAACCACTTACTTCCTTTGCTCTCCCCTCCCTCGTACCCCCCTCCGTTGCTTTCTCTACCCCCTTCCGTCGCATTCCCTCCCCCCATTGGCTCTCTCCTTCTTTGGGTGATCGGGTTTTCTGCCACGGCCCAATAAAGTAAATCGGCAGTCGGAAAACATACTCGCACTTTTGTTCCCAAAAATGGCAACTTCAAGGTAATTAAGGAACTTTATTACCAGCAGGGGAAACATTTAGAGAGAATTGTATAAATTCTATTTTCTGTATAACTTGTCCCCCTAGAAGGGATTTGATCTCCAATCCTCTTAATTCTGCTAAAACAAATATAAACTTTTAACTAGTTACATCAAGTACAAGACACTTTTTATTATTAGAGGAAAAAGGCAGTCATTTTTAAAAATATAGGTATTCCTTTGTACTAAGCTTTATCACTGAATTAGGATTGCATATTCAAATTAGGGGGTGAGAAGGGAAATCACTAACTATTGTCAAAAACCAAGGAAGTAAACATATTTTTTCCAACTTTTAATTTCCTGTCATGCTCATATGCACAATTTAGAATTCGATTCTAATGGTTTCGGCCCGAATCTTTAAATTAAAGGATTCTGGTATTTGGCGATCCCAAATCCCCTGACCCATAACACTATGGGTGGCAACAAGACCCAGAATGCACGCTCGCCAGGCTGGAAATCATGACTACTGCTCCACAACGATGGCAAATGCTTTAAGTCCAAGGCTACTATGCACACCGCAATAAGGATGCTGCGCCTATCTGTAAAAACTAGCGGCAGTTAAGACCGACCTCTTCCTCCTACAGCTTACTCCAGACACTGATAAAGAGGAAACTGGACGGAGAGAAGGATCTAAAAGATTAGAGGACATTGAACCCCTGGGTACAAGTGCACACTTACAAAGCCCAAAACACCCACTGGCATCCAAACTGAACAACAAGAAAACAGGCAAGCTAAGAATGCTAGTTGCTTTAAGACGTACAGAGAGATCATCAAAAAATAGGGAAGCAAAATTCAGAGAACAGTCCATAAATTGCTTACAGCTAGACAGAGTTCCCATCAAAACTATGGCAGCATAGGCATTCCCCTGTCAATAAGACAATTCAGCAGGAACATTCCAACTTTGCTCATAATACTGTAATAGAGAGTTTTCCATAAAAAATACAACCGTGATGATGGCAATTTCATGGGTCAAGATCGTGTGCCAAAGGTCTGAGGACAAAGGTCATGGGTCATAGCATTGGGTCAAATGTTTGGGTCAGAGGGCAATCCACCAAAGCATATGGGTGCAGATATCGAACGCCCATGATGGTGTCAAGGTCATGGTCAACAGTATGAATCAGGGGTAATCTCAAAGCAGATGGTGGCAAGGTCCATGGGTCAGAGGGGACCTGACAAAGCAGAAGCTGCAGAGCCCCAAGGCAGACAAATGACAACTATTTATGGTGGTCAATAGTCATGGTCAAATGACATATATCAAAGGTCAATGGGTCAAATGGCATGGTCAAAAGAGTGTTTATTGCAACCGATGGCTGCAAGAGTGACAAGCAGAAAAGTAAGCCACTCGCCAAGCGAAGTTGCAAGAACCCCATGGCAGATGAGACTCATGATGGTTCCCAATGGTCATGGGTCCAAAAGTCCATGTGCGCAAATGGCAAATGGGTCACGGTCATGGGTCAAAAGGGACTCTGACAAAGCAGATGGCTGCAAGAACCCAAGCTGATAAGAAAACCCATGTGGCTGTCAAGGTCATGTTGTCAAGTCGAGGTCTAATGGATGAAAGGCGTCCAAGTAAAGCACACTGCAAATTATTGTTGTGCTGATACAAGAAAGAAACTGGGGATTTTGTTACATTGTGTTCGACTTCTATAGTCAGATTTAACTTGGTGCTTACAGCAGGTGAAGGCAGGCTGGTATCACTGTAGCAATAAAGAGCATGGGTTAACACGCTACACGAGTAAGATACAAAGAATTTAAGAGTTGGTGTTACGCAAAAGCCTCTGTTTTGAATACAGGGCACAGCTCGGATAAGCAAACCCCATGATGGAGACCAAATTGCAAATGGGATCAGAGGAACTCCTCAAAGGAGATGGAGAGAGCACTAAGGCGAGACAGTGACAACCATTGTGGTGGCACTTGTATGGGTCAGAGGTAATGGTCGCAGGAACGCCGCCAAAGCAGATGCGAAGAGCCCACAGGGCAGATGTTAAATATACTTCTGATTGAATCGTGACACCATAAGATATAGATATAGGAGAGTAGAGGAGAGATATATAATATAATAGAACAAAAGAAAAGAGAGACCTTATCTGTGTCAAAAAATCAAAATGTATTTTCAACATTTCGGCTCTAGTGCCTCGGCCGTTTCACATAGAATAAGAAAATTGCTAAGATACAACACATAACACAAACTTAAATCCTAAAGCCCCGCCAAACAATGCAGTGGACGTGTGTTTAAGGGGTTGAACCATTTAGGGCCCATGCTGAATCATCCGATGAGCCCATTACTTTTAACTGTAATAATTCCAGTGTATATAGTGACTTAATATAAGTGATTTTAGTGAGAACAGGCAATTGCTCGACTGTTAGAAGTACCTTTAATACTCCACTTAAAAAAAGGGGAAAAAATAACCGTGTCTTCTCACTTTCCGCTCTTCAGAGGGAGTAAAGGCCTTGAGGTAACGCTAAGCTGAGCGGATCAGCTATACACATGCTTGTATGTTTGTCCGGCTCCACTACAGATACGGAAGTGCATAGAGATTGGCAGTTCACGTTGTGCTTCCATGGCCATACCTTCATTGAAAACATACTACCCTTAGAGCAGGGATCCGCGACCTTTTGACGCCTCGAGCAACATTCAGAAGTAAAGTAGTTGGGGAGCCAACACTAGTATGAATGTTCTTGGTGCCAAACAGTGCCATGAATTTGCCATTTGGTAGCCCTATGTGGATTGTCAACCTACATTGAGGCTCTGTTTGGCAGTGCATCCTGGTATTTTATAACAACAAAACTTGCTCAAGCCAGGAATTCAAAAATAAGCTCCTGCTTTGAGGCCACTGGGAGCAACATCCAAGGGATTGGTGGACCACATTTTTGGCCAGAGCCACTGGTTGGGGACCACTGCCTTAGAGTGTCTGCCTTGCGTATTCATCCGCACCACTTGGCCGACCTCATTGGACATCGCTGACACACACTACAATTACCCTTACTGGGATCTATAGGTACTCATACACGAAAGGCTACACATTACCAACCAGTGTGGAGAACGGTGAGATATTCCATTGGGTTTTCTGTTTTTACACACAATGGAGTGGGTATGCAATGTTCAACTCAAGTACATCCTCTACAGAGGAATCTACTCGCACTTCCTATAGGGCGCTGTGTGGCTATATTGCTTGCCTCATTGTAAGTGGCAGTGGGGATTCAATAGCGCATCTCTAGTGTTAGTAGATGAAATGTCATGCGCTATTCTTACGTTTCTATTTCACCGGGATCTGCCACACACTAGCCCGAACTCCTGCAAGAGGCATGTAAACCATCTTGAGCCCGGAATGCTCAAATCGAGCGTAATGTATAGAACCGAAGAGCAATAACAGAAAATAGGGGATTAATTCTACAAAAGGGAATAACTCAATAAAACAAAAAATAAAAATAAATGAACAAAGGGGGGGGAAAGGGGGGAGTGGGGAGTTCAATATAATTGAAAGTGTTGGCAGTGGCGTAACTAGACCACAAAGGGCCCTGGTACAGACATTTACAACTGGGCCCCCTAAAAGGATTGTTGCTCTATGAGTTACATTTTTAGTATGTGAGAGGGAATCTGTAGACTATTGCATCGTTTTCATTTTTTTATTATTTGTGGGTTTTGAGGTTATTTACTTTTTTCAGCAATTTCGTAGTCTGGTTGCTAGTAGTCCTGGTTGCTAGGTCCAAAGTCCCTAGGAACCATGCATTGATTTAAATTGAGACTGAAAATATGAATAGGAGAGGCGCCTTAAGTACACAAATGAGTCATTAAAAATTAGCTAACAACAGTTAAATGTAAAAGTTACACGAAAAGGACATTAGAAGTCCCCTGAGGGGTTGTTCTGTGGACCATAACAAGGCTCAAGACTGCAGGCTGAATTATACAGGGAACTTCTGAGTATCACTATGGTTATAAGGTTATAATGTTACCCTACTGTAATGATACAGGATATTCGAAGTCACGGCGGGTTTTCTGTGACCATATAAAGGCACAAGGCTGCAGGCTGAGTTATACAGGGAACTCTGAGTATCAACTCATGTACTTATAAGGCATAATGTCCCCTACTGTAAATGATAAGGATATTAGACAGTCATGAGGGGTTATTCTGTGACATAATACAGCATATTTTAGTACTCATATCCCACATAAACTACAACTGCCCAGATCAATGAACCAGCAAGGTGAAGAATTTTGCCAGGTTATATGGCAACATAACTTCAAGTTCTTATAAAGAATCACAATATTTATATTAAAAAAAACCCCTGGGTGTCCAGGTGCAACTAGCAATGAGTCCGTCCTGGTGCCAGGGGCCTGGACTGCAGGTTGCAGAAACTTTTCCCTCTTCCTGCTCGTAGCAGCGCTAACCAGGGACGTCTTAGTCAGTGTGCCCACACCTGCCATTCATACTCAGGCTGCAGGAACAAAAGACTTTGTACCAGAAACACAGACAGACCACACACACACACAGCACCAAAGGCTGAAGAAACTTACCCCCATGCACCTGAGGTCTCTAACGCCAGGGTGCCTTCACCAATGAGGGGGTACTAGGTAAGGGGCAGAAAAATGCAGCTCCTGGTACTTTAGACGAATTTCGGGGGGGGCAGCAGCATGGCCTGCTGGATTCAGGCTGGCGGAGCGGGCCAGGATCCCCCTACTAACGCATAGGGATGCCTACCCCCTAGTATCGGCAGCAGCTCCTCCATGTGGGGTCTGCGTGATAGCCAGTGCCCTGTGTAAATGGAGGAGTGGAGCAGAGATGAGAAAAAAACTAATTCCCCTCCGAGATGCTGTGCTTCCCCACAGCATTTGCCATGATATCATGACGGAAACCGCCCTGCTTGCGCTTCCCAGCGTGCCTGGAGACGGCGGAAGATCACATGCAGGAGCTAACTGAAGCGGAGGCGGAGCTACTGGTCACTTGAAACTCCGGGTGGCAGGCTTTGAATGGACTGGTGGAGGAGGAATAACAGAGACTTCCTTGCTTCCTTCCATCGCTGCCCGATTGGACGAAGCTGCACTGCACCAATGACTGTCACAAAATTACAAGTAACTTAATTCCTTTTCTGGGACCGCTGCGGGCCTGAGGGCCCCATAAATGGGCAGGGGTTGTGGGGGCCCTGGTACAGCGCCCCTCCCTGCGTATTCACCATTGTAATAAGGGGAAAAAAGAGAATTTATAGGAAGGCCGGTATTTTTTTCCAGAAAAGGTGGCAACCTAGCAGGCTGGTATAGCTATTTCTCAGTAAACTCTCCCATCTCATTATTTTGTAACAATGTTTCTTCATAAGCATTTTTCATAACATCTTTCATAAAATATTTTCTAACTTGGCATGTGTTTCCCACTACTGCTGCTCCTGAATCTGGTGTGCAAAACTCAGGCATGGCTGAATACAAGGGAGGGCAGCAGACCTGCAGGATTTTCATATAGCTGCAGGGCAGTCTGACAAAAAATGGCACCGCATTTTGAGAAATTGTACTCTGCTTGCAGCTGGCAAAACATCATATCCCTACTGTATCTTGGTGGCAGGCTGTGGTAGCAGCCATAGCTAGCCAATACGCATACCGGCATTCTGACCATTGGCTCACACACTGAACTTATGGATAGCCTACAAACCATTTTTTAATGTCTGTTTTTTACAGCTTATGGTGTGACGCCAGGACTACCATAGTTAGGTTAGAAGGCCTCTGTCTATGCGGGGTACTTCGGGACTGTAGGGTTGCCACCTGGCTGGTATTTTAACGCCTGGCCGGTAAAAATGACGATTGATCCAATGTTATTAATAGGGAAAAAAGATAATTATATAGGCAAGGCGCAACCTATTGGACTGCATATATGTGGTGGGATTCTGGGCGGGACGGGTAGGTGGCGTTTAGGTGGGCTGTGTATGGCAGATTTGGTCTAAACAATTGGAACGCGGGAAGTGAAGAGGAGCTGCGGCTCCTTTTGGGTTTGTTATCTGCAGGGCTGGAGTCTGTACAAATCCTTTCGACCCTACTCCTCATTTTATAGTACTTCCACCCTCTTTTAAACTACATAAAACAAAAAAACTTGTATGAATATTAAACTCGCATATAAACTGTTAATACCAAAATACACTAAAGCTTTTGCGACTCCAGATAACCCAAAATTCTCCCAACTCCGACTTCACAGCTCTGCTTTTCTGTCTATGCACATGTTATGGGCCTGTAATTGGCAGAATTAAAAGTGTACATAATGTTACATGCAAAATGAATAAGAGTAACCATACTGGGATTTGGTGGGTTTCCTTGGTGAGCAGGCCAGGGGTCCGCAGAAAAGTTTCCAGGGGGGGGGCAAGGAAGAAAACTATTTTCACAATCTTACTAGTACCCCAATTTTGGTTTTCACACAAACTAAACACAGCTTTCTATAAATTTTCGAGTAGTACTGGTTGCAACATGTATAGCATTGCCATTTCTGTTAGTGACACAAACTCCTTGTTGCCAGGGACAAACTCTTGGTATTTTCTACTTTCTTAACAAAATTACTAGCCAGAGGTTTGTAGAAAGTTTTTCCCTCTAGAGTTCCTGTTCAACTAGATAACTACAGTGATGCTCATTTTACATAGCCTCATTTTAGTATTTCCATAATGTTATAACAATTTTTGTTGGGCCCGGTCCACCAATATTTAATGCATAATATTTCACTGACTTTACAAACATTTTTCTGGTCATTTTTTTTACATATGGCAAAACGATATCCTCTATTATGACGTGTGTGTTGTGAGAGAGGGAGTGTGTTGGAAATATTATGCAACAAAAATTTGGTTTTCCGGGCAGTCTCATAAAAGGAAGCACTGCATGCAACCACTGCAGCAATTTCGCAATTAACATTCGCAGCATTAAACCGAACAACCAGCCGCGAAGCTTTTTTTATCGTCAACTCCTGCTGCGCTCCACTATTCCAATACAACCTGAACTGGAACTGAAACTTTGTGAACTGTTCATTTTATTTGCCAATTTCTAAAGGTTTACCATGTATATATCCATTTCTGCAATATACTGTACATTTCAATGTTTAAATATATATTGTGTATTTATGTGTTTTTTGTGATATATACTAGCTGGACCGTCGTTTCATCTCACTGTGGTTCCGTATACTGCTGAGATTAAATAAAGTTTAGTTTGACTTCCTTGTCAGATTTTAATTAGAAGGTGGAAAATCCTTCCTCAGCACTGTACAGTATTGGTTATCATACAAATATCTGCGGTTTCCAGAACTGCTCCTGATGTAGGTGCGTGTTACTCTTGGAGAGGACAGGGATATTTATTAAGACCGAGGGCCTGTGCCTAAGGCGGCAGGTTTTGGGGGGGCGGCCCTCGGTGCCTATAATGTGTTTTTTCATTCAAAAAGGTTAGGGTGCCGGTTGGGGGAATGTTTAGGCCCTTGCTGGTCTGCTTGCACCTACTAAAGCATATTTGTTGGTGCAGCTCTAGTCTCAGTTCTATGACAGTAAAATAGGTGTGGCAATAGGCTGCACGTCAAGGGATACTATGCCTTTCTCTATGTCTATTTAAGCCTCTGCCTGGATGCTGGGAGTAGAACATTGAAACAAGAAATTATTCCAATTTAAATAAAGCTGGCCCAAAGAGTAAGTGAAAAACAAATAATACGTGCCTGCTCAAAGTGATCCATAACTGTATCTCTCTAGCCCCTGTAAACTACATTCCCAGCATTCAAAGCCAGAACCGTAGCAGATGTTGTAGCTGATGGGCCTAGAGAGCGATTTCAGCAGGACCTTCCTTCATTGGGCTATCGGGAGATCAGTCAGCGACCAGTGAGTTCTGATGGTGGCCCTGTTCTATGATGCTTATGTTTAATGTTCTACTTTTGTTGTTTTTCATAATGCACATGTGTGTGTGATGTGATTGGCTGCCAATTACTGGTATAATAACTGCCTTACTTGAGGATGACATCACTCCGCTCAGCACTGATTGGTGAAAGTTCCGGGAAGGTGACTTAACATGCTTCAGGCACAAAGTGACCAGTATTTCATTTCTTCTGGATTCAAGTAAGTGGAAACATACTTTTGGGGGGGGGGGTATCAATAATAACAAGGGGATAGTTGGGCAGTGTGGCTTCCATGATTTATAGTCGTGCGGGACTAGAGCCGAGCCGGACTGGCAATCTGTGGGATCTGGCAAATGACAAAAGGGCTGCTGTAGAGATCCATAGACAGTCATATTTTATTGGGCTGCTGGGGGGGGCTATGAGGGGCCTATGTGTGTCTCAAATTCCGGGCCATTTTCTAAATCAGTCCGGACTTTAGTCTAGAGCCAAAGCTCCCAAAATTGCCACTATTGCTGCTACTGTACATGTTCTGGGAAGGTGCTTGTCCTGAAATTGTCCATTGGAGATGTCAGTTTATCTTTCAGTTTCCATCTTTTTCCAATTTCATTGGAAAAGGGGGGGGTATTTTTGTTATACAGCCACCAGGGAGTACAAGGTTTAACTACAAGGAAGGGTACAATCAATGATGGGCCTTGAAAATGCCCCTTCCAAATACCTAAACTTGTGGGTGCAAATGTACAAAATCTGCCTGTTGTGCCATGCTAAGGGAATGAGACAACATGAGAACTTGCTGTCCCCCCCACTTAATCCTGTGGCTTATCTAGCTGTGCCTTAATACAATTCCCGCCCCCTGTGGCCTGTAGTTATAGAATATAGTATGTTTGGTATTTCTTGTTTATTGTTACAGCTTTTTGAAGTGTTAGAACCATATACTCAGTGCTCTTAGCTGTACTGTCATGCATTTTTCCAACTGCCATTGGCCAACTGTTCCACTCATTCACTCATACCTAGTGCTCACATTAGAGTAGCTGATGGTAAGGGAGGACCTGAGAAGAAAGACAAGTAGCAGCAGCCTAGATTTAGGGTGCCTTGTGTTCTGGGTGAGGGGCAATGACAAGCTTGACTGGATATGAAAAGCCCCAGTGGGCCCTTTTACTCACCTGGGTCCTCTAATGGGAAACCAGTTTTCTTCTGCCCCTATTAAACCGCCAGTAATCTACAAGCTTACAGCCAATGGCACAGAGGCGGGATTCTTGGGATTTGTTGATGACTCCTCGTTCCAATTCCTATATTCATTTAATTGAGCGCTGGTGAAAGCAATTGGCAAAGAAATGAATGAGGGTGAATTCAAGTGTTCATCTAACTAATTAGTTTGTTGCATTGTATACCAGGACCAACCAGATTAGCAGGGTTCCTTAGGGCCCTTGTGCACAATAAAATTCTGCTCTCCGCAATCCAAGCTCCTTTATTCTATTAAAGTTTGCTGCTGATTGGTGTTACTGGTTATTTATAAGGCACAACTATATCCAGTAGAGCAGTATTGAACTATAAGGGAAATCCAGTTATATATTTCTGGCAGAGAGGGTCAGTTCACAATCCTCCTTTCTCTCTCTTTCTCTCCATAAAGTGAAATACGACGATTCTCGTGATTTCGCAGTGATTCCAGTGATTCCCAGCGATTCCTAGTGATTTCTCACGATTCCAGGAGCAAGAAGGAGAAAGCAGAAACACAAAGTCTTTTAAAGACTATCAACGTTCAATCAGGAAGCAGAAGAACAACTTGCCCAACCCATTAGCGGGTTTATTTGAAGAAGTAACGGATCCAGGGCGCCATCCAGGGGGGAAGGGGAAGTGTCCCTGGCATGAAGGGGGGCCAGCAGTGCTGCATTTTTGAAAGAGCAGGGCCCCTTGAGAGCGCCCGAGCCATGTTGCATTCTTCAGTTCCGAAACAGGCCGGAAATGCGGAAGTGCCAAAAAGTCCTGAGCAGTCAAGGACCCGTAAGTCATGCCAAACGACCGGTAAGTCCTGACTCCCGAAGCGGCGAAAAGGCCGAAGTCATGAAAGAGTGCGAAGTTTTAAAGTTCCTGAAAGCCATGAGTTTCAGTTTTGTACTGAACCCAATTTGTGTTTTATTTTTTTAAATCCCTCTGGCTCACCAATGTTTTATTATAATATTTCTGAGGCCCCTTGCCACAATGTTTTTTTTAAAAATATTTTTTTGGGGCCTCCAATTTTTTTTTTAACTTGTATATGGGGGCTCCGTCACCACCAATGCTTTTAAAAAAAACATTTATGGGTGGGCGCATGGCGCCATATGTTTTTTTTTTATACTATCAAGCGTTTTATAAGCTTGGCTGGGGGGTTACTTTTTAGCGCTGATTTTTAGCACTATTTATTTAACATTAACATATTGCGTTTTATAACTTGTGTGTGGGGGGGGGTTACTTTTTAGCGCCTGATGTTGTGTGGCTTTTAACTGTGATGTGGAGTGGGTGGTATCTAGGTGGGCTCGGGGCGCAAGTTGGAGGGCCCAGGGGGCAAACGAAATTTTGTTGTACGGGGCCTCGGTGATTTCTAATGGCGGCCCCTGTTCCCATCTGTAATATGTTATTAAACGTAGAACCTTGAATGGACGTGTGTCTTTTTTCAGCCTCATCTACTGTTTAATACATATTACAGATGGAACAGGGCCGCCATTAGAATCACACGGGGCCCCGTACAACAAATTTTCGTTCCCCCTGGGCCCTGCCACACTTGCGCCCGAGCCCCACCCTAGATACCACCCACTCAATCACAGTTAAAAGACCACACAGACATCAGCGCTAAAAAAGTAACCCCCCCACACACAAGTTATAAAACGCAATTAATAAGTTAAAGAAAATAGTGCTAAAATCAGCGCTAAAAAAGTAACCCCCCAGCCAAGTTATAAAACGCTATTATAGTTAAAAAAAAAAACATTGGCGCCATGGCCCCCCCATAAATGTTTTTTTTAAAAAGCATTGGTGACAGAGCCCCCTTACAAGTTAAAAAAAATTGGGGCCCCAAAAAATATTTTTTAAAAAACATTGGTGGCAGGGCCTCTAGAATATTATAATAAAACATTGGTGGCCAGGGGATTTAAAAAATAAAACACAAATTGGTGTTCAGTAAAACTGAACTCATGGCTTCAGGACTTAAACTTCGCCTCTTTTCATGACTTCGGCCTTTTCGCCGCTTCGGGAGTTCGGCTTCGGCTGTTTTCATGACTTCGGTCCTTTGGCTGCTCGGCTTTTTGGCACTTCCGCATTTCGGCTGTTCGGAACTTGAAAAATGGCCACATGGCTCGGGCGCTCTCAAGGGGGCCCAGCTCTTTCAAAAGTGCAGCACTGCTGGGCCCCCCCTTCATGCCAGGGACACTTGTCCCCCCTGTCCCCCCCTGATGGCGGCCCTGGATCCTTACCTTCTTCCAAATAACCCGCAATGGGTTGGGCAAGTTGTTCTTCTGCTCCTGATGAACGTTGATAGTCTTTAAAAAGACTTTTGTGTTTCTTCTTTCTCCTTCTGCTCCTGGGAATCGATGAGAATCACTAGGAATCGCTGGGAATCACTAGGAATCACTGGAAATCACTAGGAATTCGCTCGTATTTCACTTTATGGGAAGAGAAAGAGAGAGAAGAGATTGTGAACTGAACCCTCTCTGCCATAAATATATCTGTATATACTGGATTTCCCTTAATAGTTCAATACTGCTCTACTGGATATAGTTGTGCCTTATAAATAACCAGTAACACCAATCAGCAGCAACTTTAATAGAATAAAGGAGCTGATTGGGAGAGACAGAATTTATTGGTGCAATCAAGGGCCCTAGACACCCCTGCTAATCTAGGTTGGGTCCTGGTGATACAATGCACAAACTAATAGTTAAATGAACACTTGGAATCACCCTCATTCATTTCTTTGCCAATTGCTTTCACCAGGGCTCAATTAAATTGAATTTAGAATTGAACGGGAGTCATCAATCAAATCCCAAATCCCCCTCTGTGCCATTGCTGTAAAGCTGTATGTTACTGGCGGGGTTTAATAGGGGCAGAAGAAAACTGGTTCCCATTAGAGGCCCAGGTGAGTAAAGGGCCCACTGGGGCTTTTCATAACCAGTCAAGCTCTGATCATTGCCCCTGCACCCATAACACAAGGCACCCTAATTCTAGGCTTGTGCTACTTGTCTTTCTTCTCAGGTCCTCCCTTACCCATCATCTACTCTAATGCTGAGGCCACTAGGATGAGTGATGAGTGGGACAGTTGGCCAATGGCAGTTGGAAAAATGGCAGTTGACAGTTACAGCTAAAGAGCAGCTGAGTATATGGTCTAACACTTCAAAAGCTGTAACAAGTAAACAAGAAATACCAAACATACTATATTCTATAACTACAGGCCACAGGGGGTGCTGGGAATTGTAGTTAAGGCACAGCTAGATAAGCACAGGATTAGAGTTGGTGGGACAGCAAGTTCTCATGTTGTCTCATTCCCCTTAGCAATGGCACACAGGCAGATTTTGGGTACTTTGGCACCCACAAGTTTTAGTAGTTTGGGAAGGGGCATTTTCAAGGCCCCATCATTGATTGTACCCTTCCTTGTAGTTATACCCATTTGTACTCCCTGGTGGCTTATAACCAAAAATACCCCCCCCTTTTCCAATGAAATTGGAAAAGATGGAACTGGAAAGATAAACTGACATCTCCAATGGACAATTTCATGACAGCACCTTCCCAGACAATTACAGTAGCAGGCAATAGTGGGGCAATTTTGGGAGCTTTGGCTCTAGACTAAAGTCCGGACTGGGATTTAAAAATGGCCCTGGAATTTGAGACACACATAGGCCCTCATAGCCCCCCCAGCAGCCCAATAAATAGTGACTGTCTATGGCATCTTACAGCAGCCCTTTTGTCATTTGCCAGATCCCACAGATTGCCAGTCCGGGCCTGGCTCTAGTCCCCGCACTACTATAAATCATGGAAGCCACACTGCCCAAACTATCCCCTTGTATTATTGATACCCCCCTCCCCCCATAAAGTATGTTCCACTTACCTCTGAATCCAGAAATGAAATACTGGTCACTTGTGCCTGAGCTGTTAAGTCACCTTCCCTGGAAGCTTTCAGCCAATCAGTGCTGAGCTGGGAGTGATGTCATCCTCAAGTAAGGCATGATATACCAGTAATTGGCAGCCAATCACATCAGTCACACACATGTGCATTTATGAAAATACAACAAATAGACATTAAACATAAGCAGTCATAGAACCAGGGCCACCATCAGAACTCACTGGTCGCTGACTGGACTCTCCCATGCCCAATGAAGGAAGGTCCTGCTGAGATCTCCTCTCTTAGCCCATCAGCTACAACTCTGCTACTGGTTCTGGCTTTGAATGCTGGGAATTGTAGTTTAGCAGTGGCTAGAGAGATACAGTTATGGGATCACTGAGGCAGACAGTATTATTCTGTTTTTTCACTTTACTCTTTTGCAGCTCTTTATGTTTAAATTGGAATAATTTTCTTGTTCAAATGTTCTACCTCCCTAGCATCCAGGCAGAGGCTTAAATAGACATAGAAAGGCATAGTATCCCTTGACGCTTGCAGCCTATTGCCACAGCCTATTGTTACTTGTCTATAGAGACTGAGACTAGAGCTGCACCCAACAAATATGCTTTAGTAGGGTGCAGCAGACCCAGCAAGGGCCTAAACATTCCCCCTAAGCCGTGCACCCTAACCTTTTTTTAATTTAAAAAACTACATTTATAGGCACCCGAGGGCCGCCCCCCAAAACCTGCCGCCTTAGGCACAGGCCCTCGGGTTTCTTAATATAAATACTCCCCTGTCCTCTCCAAGAGATAACACGGCACCTACATCAGTAGCAGTTTCTGGAAACCGCAGATATTTTGTATGTACAATACTGTAGCAGGTGCTGAGGAAGGCATCCACCTTCTAATTAAATCTGACAAGGACAGTCAAACTAAACTTTATTGTAATCTCAGCAGTATACGGATACACAGTGAGATGAAACGACGTGGCTCCAGCTAGTATATATCACAAAAAAGCACATAGAATACACAATATATATTTAAACATTTGAAATGTACAATATATTGGCAGAAATTGGATATATACATGTGTAAACCTTTAGAATTGTGCAAATAAATGAACAGTTCACAAAGTTCAGTTCCCAGTTCAGGTGTATCTGGAATGTAGTGGGAGGGCAGGCAGTGAGTTGACGATAAAAAAAGCTTTCGCGCGGCCTGGTTGTTCGGGCTTTAATGCTGCGAATGTTTAATGCTGCGAATGCTGCAGTGTTTGCATGCAGTGCTTCCTTTTATGAGGACTGCGAGAAAACCAAATTGTTTGTTGCATAATATTTCCACACACTCCCTCTCTCACACACACACGTCATAATAGAGGATATTCTGTTGCCATATGTAAAAAAATGGACCAGAAAAATGGTGTAAAGTCAGTGAAACGTATTATGCATTAAATATTGGTGGGACCGTGGGGCCACAAAAAGTTGTATAACATATGGAAATACTTAAAATGAGGCTATGTAAAATGGAGGCATCACTGTATGTATCTAGTTGTAACAGGAACTCTAGAGGGAATAACTTTCTACAAACCTCTGGCTAGTAATTTTGTTAAGAAAGTAGAAAATACCAAGTGTTGTCCTGGCAAACAAGGAGTTTGTGTCACTAACAGAATGGCAATGCTATACATGTGCAACAGTTACTACTCGAAATATTTATAGAAAAGCTGTTGTTAGGTTTGTGTGAAAACCAAAATGTGGGTACTAGTAAATTGTGAAATATGTTTTCTTCCTTGCCCCCCCCCCTGGAAACTTTTCTGCGGACCCCATGGCTGCTGCACCAAGGAAACCCACCAAATCCCAGTATGGGTTACTCTTTATTCATTTTGCATGTACATTATGTACACTTTTAATCTGCCAATGTACAGGCCAGAACATGGTGCATAGACAGAAAAGCAGAGCTGTGAAGTCGGAGTTGGGAGGAATTTTGGGTATCTGGAGTCGCCAAAAGCTTTAGTTTATTTTGGATTAACAGTTATATGCGAGGTTTAATATTCAATACAAGTTTTTTTTTGGTTTATGTAGTTTAAAAACAGAGGAGTTGGAAGTACTATAAAATGAGGAGTAGGAGTCGAAGGATTTATGTACAGACTCCAGCCCTGCAGATAACAAAACAAAGAGGAGCCGCAGCTCCTCTTCACTTCCCGCTGTTCCAATTGTTTAGACCAAATCTGCCATACACAGCCCACCTAAACCCACCTACCCCGTCCCGCCCAAATCCCACCACTATATGGCAGTCCAATAGGGTTGCGGCCTTCCTATATATTTATCTTTTTCCCTATTAATAACATTGGGATCAATCGTCATTTTTACCGGCCAGGCCGGTAAAATACCAGCCAGGTGGCAACCCTACAGTCCAAGTACCCCGCATAGACAGAGGCTCTAACCTCACTGATGGTAGTCCTGGCTCACACCATAAGCTTTAAAAACAGAACATAAAAAATGGTTTGTAGGCTATCCATAAGTTCAGTGTGTGAGCCAAGTGGTCAGATGCGGTATCGTATTGGCTAGCGTATGGCTGCTACCACATCCTGCCCACAAGATACAGTAGGATATGATGTTGCCAGCTGCAAGGCAGAGTACAAATTTCTCAAAATGGCGGTGCCATGTTTTTGCAGACTGCCCTGCATGCTATATGAAATCCTGCAGGTCTCTGCCCTCCCTTGTATTCAGCCATGCCTGAGTTTGGCAGCACCAGATTCAGGAGCAGCAGTAGTGGGGAAACACATGCAAGTTAGAAAGATATTTTATGAAAAGATGCTTATGAAAATGCTTATGAAGAAACATTGTTTACAAATAAGATGAGATGGGAGAGTTTACTGAGAATAGCTATACCAGCCTGCTAGGGTTGCCACCTTTTCTGGAAAAAAATACCGGCCTTCCTATAAATTTCTCTTTTTTCCCCTATTACAATGGTGGAACTACCGCGGGTGCGGCTGTACCAGGGCCCCCACACCCCTGCCCCATTTATGGGGCCCTCAGGCGCCGCAGCGTCCCAGAAAAGGAATTAAGTTACTTGTATTTTCGTGTGACATCATTGGTGGCAGTGGCATGCTTCGTCCAATCGGGCAGCGATGGAAGGAAGCAGGAAGTTCTGTTATTCCTCCTCCACCAATGTCCCTTCAAAGCCTGCACACCGGGAGTTTCAAGTGACAGTAGCTCCGCCTCCGCTTCAGTTCAGCTCCTGCATGTGATCTCCCCCGTCTCCAGGCTACGCTGGGAAGCGCAAGCAGGGGGCGGGTCCGTCATGATATCATGGCAAATGCTGGTGGAAGCACAGGCATTCTCGGAGTGGGAATTTGTTTTTTTCTCATCTCTCTCCCCACCTCCTCCATTTTACACAGGCACTGGCTATCACGCAGACCCACATGGAGGAGCTGCTGCCGCTATACTAGGGGGAGGGGCATCCCTGATGCGTTAGTAGGGGCGATCCTGGCCCCTCCGCCACCTGAGGCAGCAGCCATTGCTGCTGCCCCCCCCCCCGAAATTCGCTCTTAAAGTACCAGGAGCAGCATTTTTGCTGCCCCTGGTACCTAGTACCACCTCAACTTGCCTCATTGGTGAAGCACCCCTGTGCGTTAGAGACCTCAGGTGCATGGGGTAAGTTTCTCTCAGCCTTTGTGTGCTGTGTGTGTGTGTGTGTCTGTCTGTGTTCTGGTACAAAGTCTTTTTGTGCCTGCAGCCTGAGATGAATGGCAGGTGTGTGGGCACACTGACTAAGACGGTCCCTGGGTTAGCGCTGCTACAGCAGGAGAGGGAAAAGTTTCTGCAGACTGCAGTCCAGGCCCTGGCACCAGGGAGCTCATTGCTAGTTGCACTGGGACACCCAGGGTTTTTTTTTTAATATAAATATTGTGATTCTTTATAGAACTTTGAAGTGTTGCCATATAACCCTGGGCAAATTCTTCCACCTGCTGGTTCATGATGCTGGCAGTTGTAGTTTATGTGGTCGATATGGTACTAGAATATGCTTTATATGGTCACAGAATAACCCCTCAGTGACTTCTAATATCCTTATCATTTACAGTAGGGGGTACATTATGCCTTATAATACATGAGTGATACTCAGAGTTCCCTGTATAACTCAGCCTGCAGCCTTGTGCCTTTATATGGTCACAGAATAACCCCTCAGTGACTTCTAATATCCTTATCATTTACAGTAGGGGGTACATTATCCCTTATAATACATGAGTGATACTCAGAGTTCCCTGTATAACTCAGCCTGCAGTCTTGAGCCTTTTTATGGTCACAGAACAACCCCTCAGTGACTTCTAATGTCCTTTTTTCGTGTAACTTTTACATTAACTGTTGTTGCTAATTTTTAATGACTCATTTGTGTATTTAAGCCCTCTCCTATTCATATTTCAGTCTCATATTTAAATCAATGCATGGTTCCTAGGGGACTTTGGACCCTAGCAACCAGACTACTAGCAACCAGACTACTGAAATTGCTGAATAAAAAGCTAAATAACTCAAAACCCACAAATAATAAAAAATGAAAACCAATTGCAAATAGTCTCAGGATATCCCTCTCTATATCATACTAAAATGTAACTCATAGGCGAACAATCCTTTTAGGGGGGGCCCAGTTGTAAATGTCTGTACCAGGGCCCTTTGTGGTCTAGTTACGCCACTGCCAACACTTTCAATTATATGTAACTCCCCCTCCCCCCTATTCCCCCCCCTTTTTGTTTCATTTTTTATTATTTTATTTTTTGTTTTTTATTGTTATTCCCTTTTGTAAGAATTAATCCCCTATTTTCTGTATATTGCTCTTCAGGTTCTATACATTTACGCTCGATTGAGGATCCGGCTCACAGATGGTTACATGCCTCTTGCAGAGTTCGGCTAGTGTGTGGCAGTATCCGGTGAAATAAGAAACGTAAGAATAGCGATGACATTTCATCTACTATTGAATCCCCACATGCCACTTACAATGAGCAAGCAATATAGCCGACACAGCGCCTATAGGAAGTGCGAGTAGATTCCTCTGGTAGAGGATGTACTTGAGTGAACATTGCATGACCACTGCCTATTGTGTGTAACAGAAACGCCAATGTAATATGCTCACCGTTCTCCACATCTGGTGGGTAATGGTGTAAGCTGTTCGAGTGATGAGTTACCTATAGAGATCCCAGTAAGGGTTAATTGGTAGTGTGTGTCAGCGATTGTCCAATGAGGTGCGGGCCAAGTGGTGCGGATAATACGGCAAGCGCAGGACACTCTAAGGCAGTGGTCCCCAACCAGTGGCTCGTGAGCAAAATGTGGCTCACCAATCCCTTGGATGTTGCTCCCAGTGGCCTCAAAGCAGGAGCTTATTTTTGAATTCCTGGCTTGGAGGCAAGTTTTGGTTGTATAAATACCAGGTGCACTGCCAAACAGAGCCTCAATGTAGGTTGACAATCCACATAGGGCTACCAAATGGCAAATCATGGCACTTATTTGGCACCCCAAGAACATTTTTCATAGCTAGTGTTGCTCCCCAACTACTTTTACTTCTGAATGTTGCTCGAGGGTCCAAAAGGTCGCGGATCCCTGCTCTAAGGTGTAGTATGTTTTCAAGGAAGGTATGGCCATGGAGCACAACGGAACTGCCATCTCTATGCACCTCTCCGTATCTGTAGTGGAGGCGACAACATACAAGGCATGTGTATAGCTGGATCCTCTCCAGCGTAGCGTCTACCTCAATGGCTTTACTCCCTCTGAAGAGGGAAAGTGGAGAAGACACGGTTATTTTTTTCCCCCCTTTTTTTAACTGTGAGTATTAAAGGTACTTCTAACAGTCGAGCAATTGCCTGTTCTCACTAAAATGCACTTATATTGAAGTCACTATATTTGGATAAGTCACACTGGGAATTATACAGTTAAATAGTAGATGGGGCTATCGGATGATGTCATCATGGGGCCCTAAATGGTTCAACCCCCTTAACACACGTCACTGCATTGTTTGGCGGGCTTTTGAGGGATTTAAGTTTGTATGGTGGTACACAATTTTCTTATTCATGAAGACGGCTCGAGCACTAGAGCCGAAATGTTGAAAATACATTTTTGATTTTTTGACACAATATGAAGTCCTGTTTGGTGCGGTTTTCTTTTTTGCTAATATATATATATATTATCCGGCAGTGCCCGCACTCGATCCAAGACAAAGCCAGAGGTGCACGATCAAATCAGAAGTAGTATATGAATAGTATATGAACATCTGCCCTGTGGGCTCTTGCAGCATCTGCTTTGGCGGCGTGCCTGCTGACCCATTACCTTTGACCCATACAATTTGACCACCACAATGGTTGTCACTTGTCTGCCTTAGTGGCTGTTGCCACCATCTGCTTTGAGGGAGTTCCCTCTGATCCATGCAATTTGGTCTCCATCATGGGGTTTGCTTATTCCTAGCTGTGCCCTTATTCAAACAGAGGGCTTTTTGCGTAAACACCAATTTAAATTCTTTGTATCTTACTCATGACCTTTAACCCATGCTCTTTATTGCTACAGGTGATACCAGCCTGCCTTCACCGTGCTAGTAAGCACCAAGTTAAAATCTGACTATAGAAGTCGAACACAAATGTAACAAAATCCCTCCAGTTTCTTCTTGTGATCAGCACAACATAATTTGCAGCTGTGCCTTTACTTGGACGGCCTTCAATGCCATTAGACCTTCGACTTTTGACACATGACCTTTGACAGCCATCATGGGGTTTTCTTATCAGCTGTGGGGGTTCTTGCAGCCATCTGCTTTGTCAGAGTCCCTTTTGACCCATGACCTGTGACCCATGCCATTTTGCACATGACCTTTGACCCATGACCATTGACCGTCATCATGAGGCTCATCTGCCATGTGGGTTCTTGCAGCTTTCTGCTTTGGCGGAGTGGTATACTTTTCTGCCTTGTCACTCTTGCAGCCATCGGCTTTGGCATAGAACACTCTTTTGACCCATGCCATTTGACCCATGACCTTTGATATATGTCATTTGACCCATGACTATTGACCACCATAATAGTTGTCATTTGTCTGCCTTGGTGGCTCTTGCAGCCTTCTGCTTTGTCAGAGTCCCCTCTGACCCATGACCTTGCCACCTACCCCTGATTCATGACCTTTGACCCATGACCTTTGACCACCATCATGGGGTTCGATATCTGCAGCCATATGCTTTGGTGGATTGCCCTCTGACCCAAACATTTGACCAATGCTATTTGACCCATGACCTTTGTCCCATACCATTTGGCACACGATCTTTGACCCATGAACATTGACCATCATCACGGTGGTCATTTTTATGGGAACTCTCTATACAGATTATGAGCAAAGTTTGGGAATGTTCCTGCTGAATTGTGCTTATTACAGGGGAATGCCTATGCTGCCATAGTTTTATGGGAACTCTGTTCAGGCTGTAAGCAAACTTATGGACTGTTCCTGCTGAATTTTGCTTCCCTATTTTTTGAGATCTCTCTGTACAGTCTTAAAGCAAACTTAGGCATTCCTTAGCTGCCTGTTTTCGTTGTTGTTCAGTTTGGATGCCAGGGTTGGGTTTTGGCTTTGTAGAGTGTGCACTTGTACCCCCAGGGGGTTGCACATGTCCTCTAATCTTTAGATCCTTCTCTCCGCTCCAGTTGTCCTCTTTATCAGTGTCTGGAGGTCAGCTTGTAGGAGGGAGAGGTCGGTCTTAACTGCCTCTATTTTTACAGATAGGGCTGCCCAGCAATCCTTTATTGCGGTGCATAGTAGCCTGGACTTAAAGCATTGTGCCGCCATCTTGTGGAGCAGTCCAGTCATGGAGTTCCAGCCTGGCGGCTGCATCTGGGTCTTGTTGCCACCCATAGTGTGTAGTGGTGTCAGGGGATTTGGGATTCGGCCAAATACCAGAATCCTTAATTAAAGATTCGGCCGAATACCATATAGAATCGGAATCTAAATTTGCATATGAGCAGTGACAGGAATGTAAAAAGTGGAAAAAATATTTTTACTTCCTTGTTTTGTGACAAATAGTTACGTGATTTCCCTTCTCACCCCTAATTTGAATATGCAAATCCTAGATTCAGTGCATAAAGCTTAGTACAAAGGAATACCTATACTTTTTAAAAATGACTGCCTTTTTCCTCTAATAATAAAACAGTGTCTTGTACTTGATGGTAACTAAGTTAAAGTTTATATGTTTTTAGCAGAATTAAGAGATGGAGATCAAAATCCCTTCTAGGGCTGGACAAGATTATACAGAAAATAGAATTTATACAAATCTCTCTCAAAATGTTTCCCCTGCTGGTAATAAAAAGTTCCTTAAGTTACCTGAAGTTGCATTTTGGGAACAAAGTGCCGAGTATGTTTTCCGACTGGCGATTTACTTTATTGCCGGTGGCAGAACAACCCGGATGCACCCAAAGAAGGAGAGAGCAATGGAGGGGAGGAGAATGCGACGAAGGGTGGGTAGAGAAAGCAACGGAGGGGAGGGTGACGAGGGAGGGGAGAGCAAAGGGAAGTAAGTGGTGCGAACCCGGCTAGGGGAAGGCAGAAGACATTTTTAAAGGTAGCTCCCAGCGCCCCCCTTTCATTGCTTTGTAGGACCTGCCTCTTCTGCCTGCTCCTAGTTCTGGCCCTGGCCAGTGGAAAAACATTTCAGGGATATGTTTCACCCATGGTAGCACAAATTGAAACGTGGGCATCATATCTCCCAGTGTGCCATTAGTCTTTAAAGGCATTCCCAAGTTATTACATTGTAATTACCAACTTCTGCTCCTAGATGGCAGTGTAGAGTTGGGTTGGATCTATTTTACCTGTATATATAGTGTTTGGCCACTAGAGGGAGTGAGAGTAGTGAAACACATAGAAAGGGGTGGAGTTTAGAAGAGAACTGGAGACAAGCCACAGGGACATTTGTGCATCACAGGATGAACATCTACTGAAGAAGCCACCTTGCAGGAGAACCACAACCAGGACCCAAGTGAGTAGGAAGTGTGAGGCTCAGTTAGCATAGGTTTAGTTTTCTTATAGTGCACTGTAGCAGTGTTATGAGTCAGGTCAGGACAGTGAGCCAGAGGTTTTTGTGTGGGCTAAAGGGTTATGGGCTCATATTGGTGATTGTGTGTATTTTGCAAAAAAAGTCTATGATTCTGTGGGGTGAACCTACAGTTTTTGGACTTGGAACCTAAAGTATGTTGATTTCTAAAGTGACCTTCAATTTGATCTTTTTCCCCTTCATTTTTTTAGTCTATAACTTGTTATAGAAATAGAATTGTACAAAAATGACGGCAGATTTGAAAAGTTTATGTTGTCAAAAAAAAACCCATAATATAGGTTTTTTTAATGGATATTTTTACATACATTTGTCTTTATCAGGAATATGCAAATAAGAAGCAGAAGAAAAGAGAAGGATATAGCAGAAGGGATAGAAGAGAGATCAGAAGACAGAGGAAGACGTTTGCCTGGGACACTCTCATGGTAAGTATTATGGCTTTGGTCGGTACTGAACATGTTTGTATTTAGTCCAGCATTGCTGTGGGAGATATTGGGGGGTTGATATTGTGAGTTATTTTTAGCATAGAGCCCATTTTTTAGGTTTTTAGTGTGATGTGGTTGGTGTAAAATTCTACAGAAGGTTTTTTTCATGTTGTATATATTGTGGTAGTTCTAGGATCACGTGCTTAATTTGTTTTACAGGTATGGGATCGGTTATCTGGAAACCTGTAATCCAGAAAGCTCTGAATGTCAAGAAGGCTTTCTCCCATAGACTCCATTTTATTCAAATTATCCAAAATTTTAAAAACAGTTTTCTTTTTTCTCTGTAATAATCAAACAGTACATTGTACTTGATCCAAAATAAGCCTATTGGGTTTATTTATTGTTTAAATGAATTTCTAGTAGACTAAAGGTATGAGGATCCAAATTACGGAAAGGTTTACCAGAAAACCCTGAGCATTCTGGATAACAGGTACCATACCTGTACTGGAGATTTTTACCAGTTGGGGAGCTAGGATTTGCCTGGATGCTAATCTGGATAAATAGGATAATGATTTTTTGTTCTTTAAGAAAGCAATTTGGAATTTGGCCCAATAAAGCAATTACTTTTGAGACCTCATTTTGTGTGATTATTTGCAGAGGGTTGGGAGTATTATCTTTGGAGCGGCTGGGAGGATTATCTTCAGATCGGCTTGGGGGGTTATGTTCAGAACGGCTGGGAGGATTATTTTCAGAGCAGCTGGATTATCTTCAGAGCGGCTGTGAGGATTGTTTTCAGAGTGGCTTGATTATCTTCTGAGAGGTTGGATTATCTTCAGGTCGGATGGGAGGATTATATTCAGGTCGGATGGGAGGATTTTCTTCATTGGGACTGAGAGGAATATCTTCATATGGACTGAGTGAATTATCCGCAGTGCAGATGGGATCTTCAGAGCGATTGAGAGGAAACTGAGAGGATTAACTTCAAAGCTTCTGGGAGGATTATCTTCAGGTTGGATGGGATGATTTTCTTTGTTGTGATTGAGCGGATGATCTTCATATGGATTGAGTGAATTATCCGCAGTGCAGATGGGAGGATTATTTCCAGAGCGGTTGTGTGGATTATCTTCATAGCGGCTGGGAGGATTATCTGCAAAGTGTCTAGAACGATTCATTTAGGAGCGGCTGGGAGGATTATCTTCAGAGTGGCTGTAGAGGTAGGCAATTTGGGTGCTTTTTTTTAAATTGGCACTTCCGAGGGGCCCAGCGCACAACCCAGCCTCCCTTTAAAGGGGTGGTTCACCTTCAAACAACTAGTTGTTTTCCGATAGATCACCAGAGATAATGACTTTTTCCAATGACTTTCTATTTTCTATGTGTCACAGTTTTTCTAATATTGAAGTGTAAAGTGTCATTTTTCACCTTCTGAAGCAGCCCTGGGGGTCGCTGACCCTGTAAACTGTTCTAAATGGATACATTTAGTTGATACATTTCTTATCTTTGTCCCTGCTGAGCAGAATCTCTGGGTTTCATTACAGGCAGCTGTTAGAATTGATACAATAGTTGCCAATACTCCAGAGATGCGGCTGAGAAATGTATCAACTTAATGTTGCAAAATTGTAACAGTTCAGAGTCTGCACCTGATTTACTGAGCTGCTAGAATCAAACACCAGAGACAGGAACATTCAACTTTCAACATTCAACCGTAAAAAATAAATAATGGAAAGTAATTGAAAAAAGTTTTCAATCTGAAAACAACTGAATTGAAAAAAGTGTTTGGAAGGTGAACAACCCCTTTATAGAGGGTCCAGTATATCCATTTAGCTGTAAATTTAGTGACATATTCAGGGGCTGTAGCTGAGATTTCCTCAGAATGGTATAATTCACTCATTTTGTTTATCCAGTCCTGGATTATTGGGGGCTGCAGTGATTTCTATCATGTGGGGATCAGCAGTTTTGCCACATTGAATAGATGAGGTGCTATAGTAGAGAGGGACGGTGAAACATTTCTGGGACCATATAAAGGAACAAGGATACAGGCTGAGTTATACAGGGAACAATGAGTATATTTTGTGTATTATAATGCATAATGTACCCCTACTGTAAATTATAAGGATTTTAGAATCCATATAAAGGCACACGGCTGCGGTGAGTTATACAGGGAACTATCACTGTATAACTCATGTATTATGTATTATAACAGAGACTGTACACCCTATACTGTCATTCATAAGGATATTAGAAGTCACTTAGGGGTTATTTGACAATTTAAAGGCACAAGGCTGCAGGCTGAGTTATACAGGGAACTATCCCTTATGTATTATAACAGATTCAGAAAGTATAATATCCCAAAAACGCTCTGCCCGCTTGGTTCAGGAAAAGGGTCCTCGATCAGGTCACCGGTATCCTGATATCTGTAACTCGATTCGTAAAGAAATGAGGAGAGCACTCTGCAAGCAATTAATGCTGTGGTTATCTTTTTATTACTTGACTACTTGTACAAGTAGTCAAGTAATAAAAAGATAACCACAGCATTAATTGCTTGCAGAGTGCTCTCCTCATTTCTTTACGAATCGTATTATAACAGATTCTGTGCCCTATACTGTAATTGATATGGACATTAGAAGTCACTGAGGGGTTCTTTGACCATATAAAGGCACAAGGTTGCAAGCTGACTAATACAGGGAACTCGGAGCATTCGTCATGTATTATAAGGGATAATGTACCCCCTACATTAAATAATAAGCAGATTTGAAGTCATTGAGGGGTTCTGTGACAATATAAATGCACAAGACTGCAGGTTGAGTTACACTGGGGACTGGTACAGAAGTATTATAGGGGATAATAAACTCCCATTGTAAATTATAAGGCTATAGACATCACATATAAATGCACACGGCTACAGGCTGAGTTATACAGGGAACTCTGAGTATTGTGTATTATAAGGGATATTGTACCCCCACTGTAGATGATAAGGATATTTGTAGTAGGGCCCCTTGCCACAATTGTTTTTAGCTCTTTATGCCCCAGGTCACCAATGTTTTTAATTTTTAGGGCCCCTTTGTCACCATTGTTTTTAACTCTTGGGGCCCCTTGCCGCCAATGTTTTGAACTCTTAGGGCCCCTTGCCACCAATGTTTTTAACTCTTGGGGCCCCATTGCCACCAATGTTTTTACCTCTTAGGGCCCCAGGCGACCAATGTCTTCAACTCTTATGGTCCCAAGCTATCAAAGTTTTTACCTCTTAGGGCCCCTTGCAACCAATGTTTTAACTCTTATGACCCCGGGTCACCAATGTTTTAACTCTTATGACCCCGGGTCACCAATGTTTTAACTCTTAGGGCGCTAGGCCACCAATGTTTTCAGCTCTTAGGGCCACATGCCACCAATGTTTTTAACTCTTAGGGCCCCGGGCCACCAATATTTTAACTCTTATGACCCCGGGTCACCAATGTTTTTAACTCTTAGGGCGCTAGGCCACCAATGTTTTCAGCTCTTAGGGCCACATGCCACCAATGTTTTTAACTCTTAGGGCCCCGGGCCACCAATGTTTTTAACTCTTAAGGCCCTAGGCCACCACTGTTTTTTTAAGATTTAAATGAGGGGAAGGTATTTTCATGAGAATTGTCACCTGACAGTAGCACAGATTTTCCATAGGCAATACATTTCCTCGTTTACCATTGCCTTTATTCGGACCGGCGAGTGTTTGACCAAAGTATTTAACCTACTGCCTCATATTTACCGAAATCAGAAATGCAGGGAAGTTCCACTAATAAATTTGATTTAGGTTGAGTTAGGTAACTGTTTAAAGAGTCTACCTTGACTAAAAGTTACTGTTCCAGGTTCATGTGCAGGATTGGCCCAACTTGCCCCTACCTTCCTTATTACCCCTCAAAGGGCTTCCTCGCCTAGCAAACAATGGAGTGTGTCATTGTGGGGGCAGGAAGAAATATAATATTCCTCCATCACTTTAGCAGGAATCCCCCACCCCAAAAGGATGTCTCATAACCTGGAGAGAGTGGTAACCAAAAAACAAATCCAGCACAGGCATTCCCCAATATCAAGCACCTTCATATACTAAATGTCTGGTATAGTATAAATAGGCTGGTGGGAAGTGGATGGAATTCCAATATTAAGAGGGCAATGGACTTGAATGGAAATGCTTACATTGTGGCCTATGGAGTAAACCAATTTTGTAGTTCCTTGCAATCATTTGAGATCAATATGTGTCCTTATGTCTTTCATCCCCATCAATGTACATATTAAGCAAATAACCCTGCAGAGATATTAACCCATTCCCTTCTTCAAATAAACCTCTGTATCAGCACCACAACCCAGTTTTACCCCTACGCTGCCATTTTGAGCAGCTCCCAGCAGTATTAATTGCCCTGTCACCCAACCGGTAGAATGAGGCACAGGAGCCCCTTTCCTCAATATTCACCATAGGGATTAAAGAAAAACAGAGACTTTTTTATGGGGAAACCTGTCGGAGAGCACAGGATTTATTAAAATCAACAGCTAATTTATATTTGGGCATCCCTAACGACCAATGATCCAGAGGAAGGCGAAAAACCCTAGAGTACTATGGGAACCAATCTGCACTGTAGGTAAAAATTCCTTCCTGACTCCTAGAAACGGCAGTCGGTTTTACACCCTGGATCATTTAGGATTTAGGCCATGGTGTTGGGTCGGCGGCAGCAGCAGCAGCAGCAGGCGGCGAGTCTTTGGGTGGAATGCTGAAAAGAAAAGATATAGAAAGTGTTGACATAAGAATAAAGACATACTTGTTTCCTTATGATATTAAAGGCTATAGGTCTTGCTTTAAGAACGCACTATTCGTTGGGCCTGTGGGGACTGTTTGGGTCTCTCTACACATGGAATGCCTTGGCTTATTATGAATCTCAGTCTGAGCCTGCGCCATTTAATCTTTTATACGCTTTGATCACCTGGCGCCAGTCCATTACCCAGTAGCAACCCATTTCCATAGGTGGATATCTAAGCCAGATGTCCAGCAGCCCTATAAGCGTTACCTACCTCCCCTGTTATTGGCCTACTATAGAATCGACACTTTATCTGCAGACTTATCTCTGTCAGCACCCTCTTACAACCTAAAGGCAGCCAAACATTGGTCTATGGGGTGCCCTCAAAGTAATCAGCCTGCGGCATCAACAGACAGTGTATGATTTCCTTTTATTGTTCTGATTGAAAATGCTCAGAACTGCAGGAAGTAAAGTGGAGCTGCATTGGACAACGGCATCTCTAGATAATGGGTAATTGTCAGTAAATTGATACATTACCCAAACTCTCCGGAGCCTCTTCATGATGGCCTTCCTAAACTGTTTTCGGAGGGTCGGCCTCTCCTCCACCAGAGGATCTTTGATGATCTCTTCTTCACCATCAGCTCCCTCCTCTTTCTCCTCCACTGCAGGAGATTGCTCCTCCGTCGTCTTCTCCTCCATTCCAGGGACTTGATGTTCTTCTGCAGAACCTCCTACTTCTGCTCCCTCTTCTTTCTCCTCCTCTTCAGGGACTTGCTGTTCTTCAGCGGGAGGAGCTGTTTCTTCATTTGTTGGAGCTTCATCGTTATCTTCAGCTCCTTTCTCTTTCTCCTGAGAGGCAAGAGCTTCCTCTTCTGCTGCTCCAGGAGCTTCTTCTTCCTTTTCTTCCTCTGCAGGAGCTTTCTCCTCCATCATTTCTCCCATAGACAAAAAAGTGAAAATTGTACTCACCACTAATTTTTAAAACATTAAGAGGGGGGGGGAGGTGCAATGAGGTGACCACAAAATTCACATAGAAACATAGAAGAAATCCTCTGCACTTAACCCATTATCAATATATAAAGGACATTGAAACATTATGTGCCTTAAGCTACTAAAAATGCCTTACCCTTTAAACAAAACAGGGATTGTTTTTTTTATTCATTAAGCATTCAATTGCTTCATTATACAATTTACAAAGGGACTAAAGTAAAACTCTTATATGGACATTCATTAAAAATCGTAGTTGCGCTGGCGTCCGCTTCGCTGCACTTCGCCAGGCGTATTTATTCCAGCGCTTCGCAAATTCACTAAAATCCGAAGTTGCGCTCACGGGTAGCGTAAGGTTGCGAAGTTGCGCTAGCGTTCATTCGCCAAGCAAAGCAAAGTTACGTTAGCGATGGTTAATTGGCATACGGCGCCAAATTGAAGTTACAATGGAGGTATATGTAGCAGAACTACACAAGCCTGGGAAACCTTCAAAACAGCAAATAAAATTTTTATTTTGCCCTACACATGTGCCCACTGTATAGTTAAATTGCCATGAGTTAGGAAATGTAGGGGGGAAGGAGGGGAGCCCCAAAAAAAAATTTGATCGTTTTCAGCCTATCACCCATAATAAAGAAAAAACGCCAGCGTTTTTTGGGATTTAGAAATTTTTTTAACTTTTTTTGAAGCAATCCCTATCTACTCTATTGCGCTTCGCCTGGTCTGAGGTGGCGAAGGAAGTCTAGCGTAAAAGGTAGCGTTCAGAACAATGCGTGTGTTAGTGAATTTGCGTAGTTACGTCCGTTGCGCAAATTCACCAGGCGTAAGGGTGCGAAGTAACACTAGCGAAGTTACGCCAGCGTTCGGTGCTTAGTGAATTTGCCCCTTAAACTGCAGGCTGAGTGATACAGGTAACTCAGAGGATCACTCATGTATTATGAGAGAGAATGTACCCCCTACTGTAAATGATAAGGATATTAGATGTCCCTGAGGGGTTATTGGACTATATAAAGGCACAATGCTTCAGGCTGAGTTATACAAGTTTTTCTGAATATTTCTCATGTTTTATATACAGGTATAGGATCCCTTATCCGGAAACCCGATATCCAGAAAGCTCAAAATTACAGAATGGCTGTCTCCCATAGACTCCATTTCATCCAAATAATCCAAATTTTAAAAAATGATTTCCTTTTTCTCTATAATAATAAAACAGTAGCTTGTACTTGATCCCAACTAAGATATAATTAATCCTTATTGGAAGCAAAACCAGTCTATTGGGTTTATTTCATGTTTAAATGAGTTTCTAGTAAACCCCAGCATTCTGGATAACAGGTCCCATACCTGTACTATACCTGCTGTAAATCGTAGTGATATTAAAACTCACTAAGGGGTTCTGTGACCATATAAAGAGGGAGTCCTCAACCTTTTTTACCCACGAGCCACATTCAAATGTAGAAGGATCAGCGAGTAACAAATACATAAAAATTGTTCCAGGGGTGCAAAATAAGGGCTGTGGATGGCTATTTGGTAGCCTTTATGTGGACTGTCAGCCCACAGAAGCTTCTATTTGGCAGTACACCTAGTTTTTATGCAACTTAAACTTGCTTCCAAGCTAAGATTTCAAAAATTCGTACCTGCATTGAGGACACTGGGAGCAACATCCAAGGGATTGGTGAGCCACATTTTGCTCACGAGCCACTGGTTGGGGACCACTGATATAAAGGCACAGGGCTACAGACTGAGCTGTACAGGAAACCCTGAGTGTCACTCATGTATTATTAGGGATTATAGAAATCTCTTAGGTGTTCTGTTACCATTTCAAGGCACAAGGCTGCGGAATGAGTTAGTCAGGGGACTCTGAGAACCACTCATGTATTATAAGGGATAATATACCCTCTACTGTAAAATATAAGGACATTTTAAAGTCACTGAGGGGTTTGGGAATCATAAAGGTACATAGGCTGCATGCTGAGTTAGTCAGGTGACTATCACTCATGTACTATTAAGGATACTGTACCCCCTACTGTAAATTGTAAGGATGTTAGAAGGCATTGAGGCATTATGAGACCATATAAAGGCAGAAGGCTGCATGCTGTGTTATACAGGGGAATAGAACTAATGTATTATAACGGATACTGTACCCCCTAGTTTGTGACATGGATTTTTTAAAGTTATTGAGGGTTTTCTTTTTTGTTTTTTTGTATAATGATTTTTATGGTTTTCCAAAAAGGAGATGATGGGGGGGGGGGATACAGAAGGAAAAAGGAGGGGGAGTAGGGGAAAGTGAGCAGGGGGGAAACAACAAAATTAACAAAAAGCATCACGACTCAGGCATCGTTTTTAAACAAAGGATTACACAAAGGCAATACAGCAAGAATTACAGTCCCCTCAAGGTTATATGGGTAGAAGGGGTATAGCATGTTAACAACGTGTAGTAATGCTCAGAGTACAGATTGAAGAAACCCCTAATAACGATCTGTGTTATGTGAGTTTTGGAGTTCAGAAGTTGTCTATATTCCGCAGAGTCCCTGTATAAATACCACCTCAGCCATGTAGCCCTAAAGCTAGAGTGTTGTTTTTCTGTGACTGTAGATAATTCCTCAAATTTTGCTAATTCGTTAACCTTCCCTGTCCATTCTTTACTGGTTGGTGGTATAGTGGATTTCCAGAGTCTAGGGATTAGGATTTTGGCTGAGTTAAGAAGATGATACTCCAGAGTAGTATCGGGGATCCCCTCCTTATTTTCTGTGTCCCAAAATAGAAGTATGCGGGCTGGTGATAAGGATAGATCTCTTCCTAGCACCTGGGAACAGGCTTTCAGAACTACCTGCCAGTAGTTTGTGAAAGCTGGGCAGTCCCAGAATATGTGTAGTAACGTGCCTATATCTGCTTTACACCTCCAGCAGGGGTTACTCGTGGTTGGATAAATCTTATGTAATTTTTCTGGGGTGTAATACCATCTACTTAAGATTTTATAATTTAACTCCTGGATCTTGCAACATCTAGAGCTGTAAATTAGACTGGGAATCCATTTCTGGATGAGTTCTTCTGAGACGTCCAGTCCTAGGTCCCACTCCCATGCCTGGACAAAAGGCAGCTGCTTTCTCTCACACTCACTTGAGAGCATATCATAAATTGAAGAGATTCTATGTTTAGGGGGGTTTCCCTAGTGCATAGAGTCTCAAAGGGCGTAAGGGGTTGTCCTAATTTGTTAGCTCCACCTAGATACCCCAAAAAATGCTTAAACTGGCAGTATTGATAATCTTGCAAATTTACCGTCGGCCTGGCCCGTCTAAGAAGATTTAAATCTGCTAATTGTCCCTGTTCCATTATATGGGCAATTTGTAGATGTCCATCTACCAGCCATTCTCGGAAGGCGGTAGGCTTGAGTGCAGATGGAAATGCTGGGTTATTTGTAACTGGTATGAGCGGAGATGGGTATGCCGATATTTGGGTTTTGCCACTAACCCGGTCCCAAGTATTTAGCGTGCTTTTCAATAGGGGGTGGGAATTGTGTAATATCCTTCTATGGATCTTGTCAAACCATGGCAGGTGGATCAAATGTGTGGCTTGTTGCTCAATCTCCACCCAGTCCTTACTATGTAGGTGGTGCGACCAGTCAATTATACGAGCAAGTGCTGCTGCTTTTAGGTATCTGGCAC
The DNA here is from genome assembly GCF_017654675.1 of Xenopus laevis. NCBI lineage: Eukaryota > Metazoa > Chordata > Amphibia > Anura > Pipidae > Xenopus > Xenopus laevis. Next base: position 64,968,618 of record NC_054384.1, read on the forward strand.
AGTCCGGGAGGGCAAGACCTCCTTCCGAATTTTTCTTATGTAAGATGGCAGCTTTAAGTCGTGGTGGGTGGTCCTGCCAGATGAATTTGGTGCTTTCAGATTGAAAAGATTTTAGCCAATTGGTTGAATATAGTAGAGGTACTCCCTGGAATAGGTAAAGTAGCCGTGGCATTATGTTCATCTTGACCACATTGATTCTACCTATCCAGGACAGGGGTTGTTTGGTCCAATTCCGTAGATCTTTATGAATGTTTGCGTATAGCAGTTTACAGTTGGTATCAGTCCATTCTTCATAGTCTTTAGCAATAGTTAGTCGTAGGTAAGTGATCTGCCGGTTTGCCCAGCTGTATGAGAAGTTGTTTGAGAGTCGTTGAATTGTGTTGTCGCTGAGCGATACGTTTAATGCTTGCGATTTAAGAAAATTAATTTTGAAGTTGCTAAGCTTGCCAAATATCTCAGAGATTGTTGAGGCTTGTGATTGAGGTTAGCGGTTTTGTCAGGAAAAAAGAAGGTCGTCGGCGTACGCTGCTACTTTATATTGTTTGTCTTTTATGGAAATCCCTGATATATCTGCATTCAATCTAATAGATATGAGCAGGGGTTCCAAAGCCAGGGCAAAAAGGGTACGTGAGAGGGGGCACCCTTGTCGTGTGCCGTTTTTGATGGGTAAGCGCTGAGAGTGGATTTAATCCACTGGCACAGGCGGTCCCCAAAGCCGAACCTGGAGAGGCAGGAGAACATATAAACCCATTCGACCCTGTCAAATGCTTTTTCAGCATCGGTGGACAGAAGCATGAGAGGGATTTTTTGTGCTTTGCATGGTGGAGTATGTTGATCAATTTATTGGTGTTATTTCTCGACTCTCTTCCAGGTATAAAGCCGGCTTGATCCAGATCTATAAGATAACTTAAGGATGTTTGTATTCTAGATGCCACTATCTTCGCTAATATCTTCAAATCTGCATTGATTAGTGATATTGGTCTGTAGTTACCTGGATCTTCTGAATTTTTATTCGTTTTCAGAAGAAGAGTGATATGAGCTTGCAAGGAGTCAGAGGAAAGCGAGTGTTATTTTGGAGAGCATTAAAGGTTCTTGTCAGGTGTGGTATAAGCAGGTCTGAGCACTCTTTATAATACCCCGCGGGGTAGCCGTCTGGTCCGGGGCTTTTGCCATTTGGAGATGTCTTAATCGCCTGAAAGACTTCCTCCGTTGTGATATCGGCTTCCATAAGCGATTTCTGCGAGTCTGATAATCGTGGTATAGGTAACTTGTCTAGGAAAGCTTCTATAGCCTCTGCTCTTGGAAGGCCGTCAACAGTTGTGGGAGAGTCAATTTGGTACAGCTCTGAGTAGTATTTCTGAAATTCTTGAGCTATGTTGAAGTTTTATCACCTTGTTTGTTCCGTAAGCAGTGTATATGATTTTTAATGACTCTCGCTTTCAGCAATCGGGCCAGTAGCTTGCCACTCTTGTCCCCGTGCTCATAGAAACGGTGTCTCATTCTGGAGATGACCTTTTCTGTAAAAAGTTTATGGTGTTCCGCTAGGGCTTGCCGTGATGCGGTAAGTCTGGTGTATATAGTTCCGTAGTTGGTGCCTTTTTATGTGCCATTTCGAGATTCCTGACCTCAGCCAAGAGTGAGTTCTGTTTAGCTTGATGCACTTTCTTCCTTTTGGAACATAATTGGATCAACGTCCCTCCATGGCATTCTCCCTGAAATAGTTTGCAATAGCTGTTTTAACCTCATTCAGGACACTATTATCTTTCAGTATTGACTCATTTAATTTCCAGTTACTCCATTTTGAGATATTTGTTTTAAGGGAGAGTTGCATGGATATGGGGGCGTGATCCGACCATGTGCAAGTGTGAATGTCTGCGCCTCCTATCGCACTCAGATGGTGCTGAGATAGAAAAAATGATCTATTCTGGTGTATAGGCTGTGCCTAGCAGAATAAAAAGTATAGTCTCTTTCCTTAGGCTTGACTAGTCGCCAGGCATCTACTACCTGTAGTTGATGTAAATCTTTTGTGATATAGTGAATAATGCGGTGGGGAATGCTGGATTTTCCGGCAGGACAGTCAATTTGGGGATCCATAGGGATGTTGAAATCTCCCCCTAGTATGAGGATTTCTTCGGACAATCTGAGTAAGATCTCTGCAATTGTGTGAAAAGTTTTGTCCTGTCGCTTTTGGCAAAAGTAATCTTTTGGGTATCTAGGGTGCCCCTCACAAAAATATATCGTCCAGCTGGGTCTTTTTTGGTAGCCGAAACTTTGAAGTTAAAGTGTTTCTCAAACAGAATCGCTGTGCCCTTTGTCTTATTGGTCTGGGGATACTGCTGTACATTTCTGGGAAGTATTTATTAGTCCATCGGAAGGATGAGGACACCTTAAAATGAGTCTCTTGTACGAAGGCAACTTGTGCTTTTAGTCGTCTCAATTCTGAACTTAATAAGATCCGTTTCTGAGGTGAGTTAAGTCCATTAGCATTTATGCTTACTATGTTTACCTTTGTGTGAGCTTCATGACTGTGAGAGCTCTGTGGAGGATGTAAGTCATGGACTGCCATGAGTGTGGTGATAAAGTTGTGTACTATAGGTGTGAGGATCAGAAAGAGGGTCACAAGACGGCATTAGCGGGGAGAAGTGTAGCAAACTCAGGGGTTAAAGTGGAGGATAAGAGGGTAAAGGAGGAGAAACTAAGGAAATGAGAGAGGAGAAGAGAAGAAGAAAAAAAAGGAGGGATAGAAAGAGGTAGAAAGGGGATGAAGTAGTGGAAGAGAGTAAAGTGGGGGGTGAGGGCGAAGGTTAGGACTTAGAGTGTGGGGAGGAATGGGGAGGAGAAGTCAGTGGTAAAGAAAGGGGTGGGGTAGATGAGTTCAAGAGGAGATGTAGAAGGGGTGTGTGGCAAGGGATAGTTCCCCTTTGCTAAGATTATAATAGTAGCGCGCTCGTACCACCGGATAGTATGTTAAAACATTACTTCTGTATAGTTAAAATATATAAAGAGCGTAGGAATGGTTGTGAACCTGAGGACAAACCATCTGGGGAGGAGCTCCGGTTTACTCTAGAGAAAGTATATGTGTAACAACATGTGCTGTCCTAATCGTGGGATTATAGAACTGGGCCGAATGCATAAGAATAACATGGTACTTAACATCTTTATATAGTGACAAATATGAATCTAGCGTGTCTGAGTTGATGCGACCGAGCCGTAGGCCGGCAAATGCTGGCAATGAAAACATAACGGCTAGCATGTACATATAGAAGCTAGGAGACAAAGGGTTAAGATGCAAATTGTTCCCGTGCACCATGGTCATACCAGGAGCTATATTATACCTGTTGGCCGTGTCAGTCGCATTCAAGGCAGACAAATTAACAAACAAATGTCCCTAGGCTGTAAACAAAAATGTTATTGTATGAATGGCATTAAATTAACAGTTATAGCATTGAACAACTTGTAAACAGAGGTAGTCAGACCTTATATAAATAACATTGTAATGCGAAAAACATATATGGATTGCGTAGTAGATGAAATTTCCATACTGCCAATTGTGATAGTTCTACCTAGAAATAGCTTAAAGGGGAAGGTAACCTAGTCGGTGCAAACCCCCCACCCCCCTCCCATTTGTTGCCCACCCTCCCTCCTCCCCCCTGGCCTACCCGTCCCGCTGGGCAAATGCCCCTAACTTGTTACCTTACCCTTCGTGCAGGTCCAGTCCAGGGAGTTCACCGACGACATCTTCTTCCACGCGATCTTCTTCCTGCTTGTGTAACGGTGCGCGGTGCGCAGTAGGGATCATTTCACTGGTATACGATCTACTGCGCATGCGCAAGTGACTTTTTGGCGTATGGCGCAGTTTAGGAGTCCGTCCGGCGAATGTCCTACTGCGCATGGCCGAGCCGCCGTTCGACGACAGGAGAAGACGCGTGGAAGGAAGATGTCATCGGTGAGATTTCCTTAAGGCTAGTACCTTCGCCTGAAGGGTAGGTCTGTAGAAGTAACAAGTTAGTGCTCTATCTATTTGCCCAGCGGGACGGGTAGGCCAGGGGGGAGGAGGGAGGGTGGGCAAACAACGGGAGGGGGGGTGGGGGCTTTTGCGCCGACTAGGTTTCCTTCCCCCTTTAAGTAGCTCTGGTTCCTTTATAAACTATGGCTGCTATGCACTTCAAAAGGGAACCTTGCCAGGATAAGCAGTAGGGTGGGATTCATTGCGTCCATAAGATATGTCCCATGTGTCTCTTCATAGAAGGGAGTCCTATGGTGCGGTAACCAACAGTTACTTGGATCATAAATGCGGTACTTGGCTCTTGAGACGTGCGCGTCCCAAAGCCGGTGGTAATGTGGTCGTCAGTAACTGCAAAGTTATAGATATTTGGCAATAAAGAGTGGCACCCTATCGTTGTCCTTGGCTAGTCTCATGTGGCAAAACCTGGGGAACAAGGCCAATTAAGCTTCTTAGTAGTCTATAGTAAGGTAAAAGTCAAAGTCAACCAAAACTAAAAAAACTAACATGGCGATAACTTGCGCAACTAATTTTGAAGTCTGCATTGTAAATATCGTAGAGTGTGCCAGATCTTGGTATAGTTTGATTCTTGAACCCTTCCATTTTAAGATCTGTGGGGTCTCTTGCCTTGCGAAGGATTTCTTTCTTTCTGAGTAAAGTGATGAGACAGCATAGTAACGTCTCTAGGTTTCCCCTTGCCTGCCTGACATCACCTATGAAACCTTTCAATGCGTAGAGGGGCGTCTTTATCAAGGCCTAGTAGCTGCCGAAAAAGAGACTGTTAGTTGGCGGGCGTCCGGCAGATCTACTTCTTCTGGGATGCCTCGAATTCGGATATTAATGTTCTGTTCCTCTTCTCGGAATCTTCCATGGCTCTACGTAGAAAGAATATCTGTCGGTCTTGCTTACTGACTTTAGTGGACAGATGGCTTGTTTTGTGTTCCGGCGGCCTGCTGCGATGCTTCTAATGTCGTCATCCTATCGGTAAGCTTACATAGCTTCCGTTTGCAGCACTGTGACTTCTTCTTGTTTTAATCGACGATTTAATGTCGGTAAGCAGCTGGGCGAGGTCAAATTTGTTAGGCAGGTCTGCTAGAAGAGCGTGTATGGCAGTAAGGTCTGGTGTAGTGCAGGCCGGCTCGGGTTGAGGCCCCTGCGTATCTTCCACATCCGCCATATTTGAATGGTCGACTGCTCTACTTCTTCTGCTGGTTTCCAAAAGAATTTCTCGATGTCCCGGTTTTTTTTTTTCACTCGCCGCTGGTTTGCGGGTAAGGCTAGTAGTTTGTGCCTTTTGATTGCTTCTCATGACAGCGGGTTATGAGCGACTTTTAACAGGCTAAAAGAGGTAGTAAAGCCGGAGCTCCAGGGAAATGCGTCTGTACTAGTGTGGCATCGGTACACACGTTGGTAGTCCCCCCTCACT